>NC_056743.1:765096772-765281063 GCF_019279795.1 Protopterus annectens | reverse complement strand
TCTGGCAATGTATGTTCTTTTAACCAAGCATGCCTTCTAATGACAGAGTCTGTAACTGCTGCTCTACAGGAGGCCTCTAAAGAATCAAAACTACATTGCAAAGTATGCTTTCCCACTTGTTCAGCTGCATGCAATAAATTCTGCATTTCTTTAAAATTAGGAGGATCTGAATCTGGAAGCATTTTTTGTTTTAACTGAGACATCAAAAATTGCTGATATTTTAGCATGTGAAACTGGCAATTTAAGGCTCTCATTGCTAAGGTTGCAGACGTATATACTTTCTTTCCCCATCTGCCTAATGCTCTGGAGTCTCTGTCAGAGGGGACTGGATTTATTGCTGATGAGGCCTTAATCCCTTTGGGTCCCTGAGAAATAGTTTCAGGGTCAGTAACATGGCTTTTATACAGAAATTTGTGTGAGTCAGGGACTCTGTAGTATCTGTCAGGTTTAACTGGGGCTGGAGGTAAGGAGTCAGGATTTAGGCTGGATTCAGTATACACATCATCCACAATGTCTAACACTGGCGGAAGAGCAAGGGTTCTGTGTTGAGGTAATAAAAGGAAGTCTCCGAGCCTTTTCTTGGATTCAGAGTAATCCTGGCCTTCCCAATGGAAACGCTCCCTCATGGTACGTAAGGTTTCCCCAAAGAAGTAGTCCTAAGGCAGGGAGGCTGATGGAATTGATTCCTCAGCATCAGAGTCCTCATAAGGGGGTAAAGAATATCCTAGGTCTGAGGATGAATCTGAAGAAATGGACACCTGGTCGGATGAGTCATAGTCTGCATCCTGTCTGGGCCTTTTATCAGGAGGGGGATGGGACCCCCTGTTCAGAGTCATTAGGTCTTTGGCCATTTTGAGCATTTGTTTCTTAGGCATGGAGGCCTGTCCTGGAGTACACTGTATTTGTTTCTTAGTTTTTAAAGTAGGCTTAGATTTGGCAGGGGGTTTAATGGTTAACTGAGTAGGTCTGAAAACCCCTTCTGAAGCTTCAGGTTGCTCAGCTACCCTGGATCCCTCTGAAGGGTTAGCCTCGGTAGGCTGAAAAACTTGTGCGTCTGAAGGCCCAGCCATCTCCACGTGGGAGTCTGAGGCGGCCTGTGGTTCTGTAGAAACGGTCGTCAGGGGCTGCAAAGGCGCCTCGCTGAAAACCAGAGAACCGGCGACTGGTCTAGAAGAGGCTTCGTCGTCAGGTCTGGGCCTCGGATGCCTGTCCTTGTCTTTGCGCTTTTTATGTATTCCGGTCGTCAGAAGTTCCGACGGCATGGTGTAATTAAATTTTCTGCCAAAATAATGTCGGGCAAAAGCAAACCTACATTTAATAGTGCGCTTGTTAAACCTAGCACAAAACAGACAACCAGTGACGTCATGGTCTGGGCCTAGGCATGGGATACAATAGGAATGGAAATCCTTATGAGGTATTTGCTTCCCACAAGAAATACAGTTATTAACTTTTACTGATATCGGTCTGAGGCAAGAAAAAGTTTCCCCAACGGGGTACTTAGCTTTGTAGAAGACTTTGGTTCTGGATTCGGAATGAAAATCTCATGAGTCGGCCGACCGGCACTTGCGAACTGCTTTTGCTTCAAGCACCGTGCGGCAAGAAAAACTGAAGAAAATGGCGTCGGCTGCATCTTATATACCCCTGCCGCACTGACGTCAGGGAAGAGGCGACAGCAACTGACGCCAGACCAAGACTTTGGAACTCAGGCCGACTGGGGAACCGCCTGACGGCAGGATAACCCCAGGTGTAATGACTGCAGCAGTGTACCATGATGAACATCATCAGTATCTTTTCCATTTTTCTGAATAGGATTTCTTAGTACTAGGCTTTCTGGCCTCAAGGAGGATGTCCAGCATCTGTTTGCTGAGGGTTGCTGGTGGTGTATTCAGGGAATAAGCTAGGCTGCAAGGTTCAGGGCTTGCAGCTGAGGATGCAAAATCTGTCCCTCCTGCTGGGACAGCAGAAAGGGGGTCTGATGTAGGTGCCAGGGTGGCACTGCTGCCAGACTGCAGAGGAGTGGGTACCAATGCTGGCGGGGCCAGTCCGGTGCAATAAAGATTGTTCTTGGTTTGTCCTGTTTGATCTTGAGTAGTACTTTTGAGAGGAGGGGCAGAGGGGGAAGGCATAAATTCAGAGGTCTTCCCATGTAAAGGATAGGGCATCCATTTTCTTGGCTGTGGAGATGTCTGGTGCAAAATTTGCTCAATTGATGATTTTGAGGGGAGGCAAAGAGGTCCACCTCTGGTGTCTCCCACCTGTGGGATAGAAGTTTGAATGAATTGGGTTCCAGCTTCCACTCGTGTGGGTCCAGTAGATTTCTACTTAAGTCGTCTGCCAGTGAATTTTGTTTGTCTGGCAGGAATTGAGCTTGCAGGTGCACTTGGTTGCTCAAGGCCGTGTTCCACAGGGCCACGGCTAACCAGCAGAGTGGGTAGGAATGAATTTCCCCCCGCTTGTTTATGTACTACATAACTGTGGTGTTGTCTGTCTTTATCAAGAGTTGTCCTGGAAGGATAAGGTACTTAAAGGCTGTCAGAGCATTCTGTACAGCTAACATTTCTTTTTGATTGATTATGTAGGTGAATTTGTCCTGGGCTCCATTTGCCTTGAATGCATTTGCCAGTTATGTGAGCCCGCCATGCATAGTCTGAGGAGTCTGTTGTCAGGGTTTGGGCGGCGAGGTGTTGAGTGAAAGGGAGTCCCTTGTTGTGGTTGCCAGCCTCTGCCCACCAAGGGAACTCTGCCCTTAGACAAGGAATAATAGGAATAATTGTTTCCAGATCCTGAGAATGTTGGCACCAGAGACTTTTTAAGTACCACTGAAGTTTCCTCATATGCAGTCTTGCATATGGAATTAGTATAATGCATGAGGCCATGAACCCTAGGGCTTGCAGTATTTTTCTTGCAGATAGCTGGGTTCTGGTGGCCATTAGTTTGAAGTAGTTTGTCAAATAAACCTGCTTTTCTGGAGTAAGGAATGCCATCTGGGAAGTTGTGTTCAAGCTTGCTCCCAGGAATACAATCTTTTGGCTGGGCATCTGATGTGATTTCTTTTCGTTGATGGTGTACCCCAGAGAAGTTAGAAGTCTCTTTACAAATGCCAGGTGCTGAAGTAGCAATTTCTGACTGCCCATCGGAATCAGGCAATTGTCAAAGTATGGATAAATCTGAATATTTATCTGCCTGCAGTATGCAATGGCTGGAGCCAGGCACTTTGTGAATACCCTGGGCGCAGTAGATAAGCCAAAGGAAAGTGCAGAGAACTGACGCAGTGCATAGAGCCTGCCCTGAAACGTAGATATTTCCTGCAAGATTCCTTTATGGGGATGTGTAGAAAAGCTTATTTTAGTTCTAGGGTGACTAACCAGGAGCCCTTGGCTAGCATAGGAAGCAGCTGTTGTAGTGTAAGCATTTTGAATTTTGGGACCACCAGGAAGGGGTTGAGAATGGACAGGTCCCAGGATAGGAAGCCAAGAGCCCTCTTTGCTGGGCACCAGGAAAGTGAGTGAACACAGTCAATTGGTCACTGGAAGTTGATAGCCAATACTGGAAGAGAAAGTACTTGCTGTGAGCCTCTGCCACTGTTTAAAGAGGCTGGCAACCTGTGGTTGGCACGTGCATAGAATCTGTATCCTGGGATAAACTAGGACCATTTGTCCCAGTGTTTCTTGCCCCAGCGTTGCTCTTGCAGGTAAATTTGGTAGTGCCAGTTTCAAATAGATGGTAAAGCGAAAGACAAGTCATAATTTTACAATAAGGTACCACTCCCGTTTTGAGGGAGCACCCATAGACGTACCAGAGCGAAGGCTGGTGGTATCCTGCTGGGTTGCCAGTAGACCTCAAGATGGAAGACAATTTTAGGCCTTATGCATGATCTAGTATAACTGTAGAAATCTTACCAATAGGAGGAGATTTAGTTTTCCCCTTTTAAGAACCTCTCAGCTACAACAAACATTCTTGGTTAAGGAGCATCAGTAATTTTGCTTGACATGGTCTGGCAAGATTCCATTCAGCCAGCATGCCTTTGTCAGACCCTGAAGAAGCCTGCAAGAGGTTTCAGGCTAAACACATGCAAGTTGTGAATTGGTTTTCATGAGAATAGTAATCTTGCAATTCCTATCATTTGCAAAATCTGGATAACAACATTTTGTTTATTGTTCCATAATATGCTGCTGATAATTAACATGTTACTGTAATTTAAGCCCTGATGCAAGAGCTGCGAGTGTATACCGTTCCCCATCTGTTATCTGAATTCTTCAAAGGGTAGGATTTTGGCTGTAGTAGCCTTTTACCTTAGGTCCCTGGAAATTGTCTGGATCCACAGTGGGACTCAAAGAAATTTGGTAGTCAGGATGTAGTCCTGCTTCTAGGAGCTGGTAGTAAACTCAGGAGTAAGACTGATTCCATGAAACATTCATATCAGGACAGTGGTTAGCAGAGGCTGTTCAAGGGTAAATAGTACCTACCATAAATGTAGATGTCCAACTGGATAGCATCTGCAGTCATAACAAGTGGGTTGTCCTGTCCAGGCAGCCCTGCAGTCGGCCGGATTCCAAAGTCGGTCCGCTTCGCTGATGTCGCACTCCACCCGACGCCATCTCTGTTGGTCTGGTATAAAGCATCAGCCGACGCCATTTTCCTCAGTGTTTCTTGCCCCAGATGCCAGTGCCCTCTTGCAGGCTAAAATTTGGATAGATGCCAATGTTTCCAAATAGATAGAGGTAAACACAAAATAAGCATATATGTACATATATACAAACAAATACACCATAAAGACTCCCCACAGCTAGCTATTAGGAGGGTAAACACCCTAGGAGTACCACAGAGGGAAGGAGGGAGGTAATCCTGACTGCAGATGCTATCCAGTTCGACATCTACATTTATGGTAGGTACAAAACTGTACTATGTCCTTCATGGATGCATCTGCAGTCATAACAATGGGTAGAATACCATAGCCAACTAGGGAGGAGGATAAAGTAGATTATGGTGTGTTTAGGATCCCTTGCAGTACAGCAGTGGCAAACCCTGCTCGGGTCTGGAATATAGAGGCAAATTATAATGCTTGGCAAATGTATGCACGGAGGTCCAAGTAGCCTCAATAATGTCTTTGGTTGCCACCTCGTAAGAAGGCTGTGGTAGTGGCTGTGCCCTTGTAGAATGAGGTCTTATGTTCTGTGGAATTGGTTTTCCATGGAAGGAGTAACAATCGTATGCAATTTCCTATCCATTTGGAGATTGTCTGTTTGGAAATAGCTTTTCCTTCCCTTCCTGTTGCATAGGCTACAAAAGTTGGTCAGTCTTTCTGCTATTTTTGTTCTGTCCAAGTAGTAGCGTAGCTGTCATGTACATCCAAGGTATGCAGTATTCTTTCCCTCTGTTTTGTGGGTTGGGAAAGAAGGTAGGTAGGTGGATTGCCTGGTTTAAAGACACTCTGGATACCACCTTGGGCATAAATGTAGGATTAGTCCTCATGGACACTCTATCTTGGTGGAAGATTAGGAAGGGTTGCACTGCCATTAAGGCCTGTAGTTCTGAAACCCTCCTTGCTGAAGTAATTGCCAGTAGGAAAGCAGTTTTCCATGACAGGTGTTGTAGGTCTGCTGTTGCTGCTGGTTCAAAGGGTGATAGTGTCAACTTTTCTAGCACAAAGTTTAAATCCCAAGCTGGTAATGGTGGTTTCCTTGGAGGTTTTACATTCTTGATTCCTCTGAGGAACTGCCTGAGCAAAGGGTGAAAAACAGGTGGATCAAAGCTGTATTCTGCTGAAATAGCTGATGCATGTATCTTGATGGAGGAGTAGGACAGGCCTGAATGAAGAAGTTCGCCAGATACTCCAGAATGTTAGGCATATCTATGTTTGACACATCTTTTCCTCTTTCAGTACTCCAAATGACAAACCTTTTCCATTTTCCAGCATAGTTCCTTCTTGTTGAAGGTCTGGCTTCAAGAATAATGTCTTTAACTCTTTGGGAAAGTTCTGGATTAGTGCTGCTATGTGATGTTCCATGCAGTCAGTTGCAGGTTTTAGGTTTGGATGTATGATGCTGTAGTTGTTCTGAGTTAACATCAAAGGCATCAGGGTATTGGCCACATATTGTTCAGACATGCTCTCAGTAGTGGGTACCAGTGTTGTCTTGGCCAGTTTGGAGCTATCAGGATTATCCTTGGACGTTCTCCTGATTTTTTAGTACCTTGTGTATCAAAGGAAGAGGTGGGAATGCATATGCTGTTAGGCCTTTCCAGTTGAAGAGGAGTCCACTTTCCATGCTAGTGGGTGGAATGTCCTTGTGCAGAATTTTTGAGCTGGTGATTGAGTGATGAATAGGTCTATCTGTGGCATTCCCATTTCTTGAGAGCAGTCCGGTGCAGCTTTTCTCACCAGGTTGAGTAGAAATGTCTTTTCTACTGAACAGGCTGAACAGCCCGGCCACTGAGAAGAGAAAGTACTCTGCTTGTGAGCCTCGTCCACCTGGTTTGAAGAAGTGCTGGCAACCCGCCTGGGGCTGCAGGAGTGAGGTGAATCTGTATCCCTTGGGATACAATTGCTTAGGGCCCCATCGGGTCCCAAGCAATGGCCTTCCCAGTTTTGTATGCAGGGTGTGAGTTTTCCCTCCCTTTAGTGCAAGTACTTGGGCATGGCTGGGCTGGATGACAGGACAAGCTTCATTCTGAATTTTTCCCATAAGGGGTGGTTTCTACTCACTCTTGTTTTGAGGGGAGCAATCTACTGTTTTAGATCTCTGTGTACTCTTGAGACTGTAGCCCAGGGTCTGTTTGCCCCTGGGTTTGGGATGCCGAGAAGACCTTGGTAGGGACCTCGAAAAGACCAGTTTTGAAGGCCAATGCTCTACTGAATCTAGGTAGCTGTACCTGTAAGAAATCTTTAACAGTTGGTGCATAGATTTAGCTTTTTCCATGACCTTTTAAGAACCTTCTTCAGTTTCTTTTACTCAAACAAACATTCTTGGTTTCTAATGGAGCATCTAGTAATTTTGCTTCTTTGATTATGGTCTTTGGCAAGATTTTGTTCCTTTCCCAGCCAGGTATGCCTTTATCAGTGGCTGGTAGACCTAGTGGACAGCAGTCTCTGGTAAGAGGTTTCCTGCATCAAAACCACACTGCAAGTATAAGTTTACTGACTTGGTTTGGTAGAATATAGTAACTCTTTGCAAATCTTTTTATTTTCTGGGTAAAATCTGAAGCAAATAAATAGCCTTGTTTTAACTAGTTCCATAATATGCCAGTTGATACTCAACACGTGAAACTGGCAATTTAAAGCCCCCTGATGGCAAGAGCTAAGAGGCATAACCTTCTGGTCTGTCTAAACTCCTTGAATCCCTCTCCAAAGGGCAGGATTTTGGCTGCAGTAGCCTTAATACCTTTTAGGGTCCCTGGGGAAACTGTCTCTGGATCCACAGAGGGACTCAAAGAGAATTTGTGAGAGTCAGGTACCCCTTGCAGTACCTGGCTCCAGCTTCTAGAGCCGGTAGTAAACATCAGGAGCAAGGACTGATTCCATGTAAACATCTACAATAATATCCAGGGGATAGAAGTAGAGGCCTGCCGAGGCTCATACTGCAGCGTTTTGGACTGGGTAGGTCCTTGGTGCATTCCTCTAGCCGAAATGCTCTCTTAAGGTATGCAAGGTTTCACCTAAAAGAAAAGTCCTCTGGAGGGAGGCAGGAGGAATGGAATCCTTCCATCTGAATCCCTTCATAGGTAGATAAGGGTATGTCCTACAATCAGGAGGGGATCAGGAGTCACTGGACTCCTATGGGTCTGTTGAACTGTGAAGGGAAATCAATTCTTTGTCTTTAGGAGGGGAAGGCTTGGCTTCCCTTAATTAGAGTTAAATTGTCTTCAACCATTCTAAGCATTTGTTTCTGTGGCATGTATTTGAGCATGCTTTGGTCGCCTGTTTCTAGGCGATTTTAACTTCTAGCTTTCTTCCTGAAAACTCTGTCATTACCTTTAGTCTGGAAACAAAGCAGTCAGCTCTAATCATGAACAGTAGTTTGAATACATTTCAGAAGTAGTCTCCAAATGAACTCGACTATCCAGTAAGCATCTTGGTTCATTATTCAAGATTCATGCATAACCTTGAATGTTCTAGAAGCTGGAATCAGTGAAGCAGTATCAGGGCTGTTAGGCCCCATGAGTACGACTGGTTGTCTGGTTAACAAAAGTCGTGGTATTTTGGACCTATGCGTCTCTTTCTAGTGGTCCAGAAGATCGGTGGTCAGATGGCTATCAGGATTTCCTTGGATTCTGATTTTAGAAAAGAATTTGATCAAGGAAGCGGTGGGAACAGTTTGTGTTAAACATGCACAAAAGGAAGACATTTCCATGTAGTGGGTGGAAGCTTGGCAGAATTTTGAATGGAAAATTGGAGGTATTGCATTCCACTGGGCAACCCATATTTTTTGACATGGTTAGAGCAAGGAAGTCATCATGGGTCTAGGTTTTTGAAATTCTGCTGATTCATTCATGAAACAGGTAGCCGAACTGATTGATACTGTTGCCAGGCCCTCCAAGATTCTGATAGGGGTATGAATGAGTGCCTCCGTTTTATACTGCCACAACTGGGTCAGTCTGTCCTAAGTCAGTGCCCTTTGAGAAAGTTGATTTGATTGCCAGTTTCTGCAGCAGATTTCATGTGATGGCGGAACAGTAATCCGTAAAGTACAGTTTTGTACCTACCATAAATGTAGATGTCCGAACTGGATAGCATCTGCAGTCATAAAACTGGGTTGTCCTGTTGCAGGCAGCCCTTCAGTCGGCCGGATTCCAAAGTCTGGTCCGGCTTCGCTGATGTCCTTTCACCCGACGGCATCTCTGTTGGTCTTGGTATAAAGCATCGCGGCCATTTTCCTCAGTGTTTCTTGCCCCAGATGCCAGTGCCCTCTTGAAGGCTAAAATTTGGATAGATGCCAATGTTTCCAAATAGATAGAGGTAAACACAAACTAAGCATGTATGTACATATATACAAACAAATACACCATAAAGACTACGACCAGCTAGCTATTAGGAGGGTAAACACCCTAGGAGTACCACAGAGGGAAGAGGAGGGAATCCTGACTGCAGATGCTATCCAGTTCGACATCTACATTTATGGTAGGTACAAAACTGTACTATGTCCTTCATGGATGCATCTGCAGTCATAACTGGGTAGAATACCATAGCCAACTAGGGAGGAGGATAAGAGATATGGTAATTTAGGATCCCTTGCAGTCAGCAGTGGCAACCCGCTGGGGCTGGAATATAGGGAAATTATAATGCTTGGCAAATGTATGCCCGAGGCAAGTAGCCGCCTCAATAATTCTTTGGGTGACTCTAAGAATTGGTAGTGGCTGTGCCCTTGTAGGAGGTCATGTTCTGTGGAAATTTGGGTTTCCATGGAAGGAGTAACAGAATCGTATGCAATTTCCTATCCATTTGGAGATTGTCTGTTTGGAAATAGCTTTTCCTTCCCTTCCTGTTGCATAGGCTACAAAAGTTGGTCAGTCTTTCTGCTATTTTTGTTCTGTCCAAGTAGTAGCGTAGCTGTCTATGTACATCCAAGGTATGCAGTATTCTTTCCCTCTGTTTTGTGGGTTGGGAAAGAAGGTAGGTAGGTGGATTGCCTGGTTTAAAGACACTCTGGATACCACCTTAGGCATAAATGTAGGATTAGTCCTCATGGACACTCTATCTTGGTGGAAGATTAGGAAGGGTTGCACTGCCATTAAGGCCTGTAGTTCTGAAACCCTCCTTGCTGAAGTAATTGCCAGTAGGAAAGCAGTTTTCCATGACAGGTGTTGTAGGTCTGCTGTTGCTGCTGGTTCAAAGGGTGATAGTGTCAACTTTTCTAGCACAAAGTTTAAGTCCCAAGCTGGTAATGGTGGTTTCCTTGGAGGTTTTACATTCTTGATTCCTCTGAGGAACTGCCTGAGCAAAGGGTGCGAAAAACAGGTGGATCAAAGCTGTATTCTGCTGAAATAGCTGATGCATGTATCTTGATGGAGGAGTAGGACAGGCCTGAATGAAGAAGTTCGCCAGATACTCCAGAATGTTAGGCATATCTATGTTTGACACATCTTTTCCTCTTTCAGTACTCCAAATGACAAACCTTTTCCATTTTCCAGCATAGTTCCTTCTTGTTTAAGGTCTGCTGTCTTCAAGAATAATGTCTTTAACTCTTTGTGAAAGTTCTGGTTTAGCTGCTGCTATGTGATGTTCCATGCAGTCAGTTGCAACGTTTTAGGTTTGGATGTATGATGCTGTAGTTGTTCTGAGTTAACATCAAAGGCATCAGGGTATTGGCCACATATTGTTCGAGACATGCTCCTCAGTAGTGGGTACCAGTGTTGTCTTGGCCAGTTTGGAGCTATCAGAATTATTCTTGGACTTTCTTACTTGATTTTTAGTAGTACCTTGTGTAACAAGGGAAGAGGTGGGAATGCATATGCTGTTAGGCCTTTCCAGTGAAGGAGAGAATCCACTTTCCATGCTAGTGGGTGGAATGTCCTTGTGCAGAATTTTTGAGCTGGTGATTGAGAGATGCAATAGGTCTATCTGGGCATTCCCCATTTCTTTGAGATGGTCTTGAAGATGTCCGGTGCAGCTTCCATTCGTGGGCATCCGTGGTTCTGCTTATATGTCTGCTAGAGTATTTCTTTCCGGTACAAATATTGCCTGTAACTGATGTTGTAGCTGAGTGCCAGGGTCCACAGCTCCAGTCATTCTGCATAGGGGTATGAATGAGTGCCTCCTGTTTGTTGATGTACCACATGACTGTGGTGTTGTCTGTCCTTATCAACTGGCCCTCTTTGAGAAATGGTTTGAACTTTTGGATTGCCAGTTTTACTGCCAGCATTTCTTTTAGATTGATGTGCAGGTGAAGTTGATCCGGTGTCCACAATCCTTGCGCATTTGTCCAGCATGTGGGCCCCCCCTCCTACGTATGATCCGTCTGTTGTGCTGGTCTGGCTTGGTTGACATCTGCGAAAGGGTAGGCCTGGGTTTGACTGGCATGCCTGAGCCCACCATAGGAACTCCTGTTTTAAGCATGGAATTAGTGGGATTTCTGTTTCTAGACTGTGTCTGTGTTGGGACCATAAATTCTTTAGGTACCACTGTAGTTCTCATATGTAGTCTGGCAAATGGGACCAAGATTATGCATGATGCCATGAAGCCCAAGGCCTGCAGAACTTTTCTTGCTGTTAACTTGTTCAGTTTTGTTAGTGCCAAGAAGTAAAGAGGAAGGTCTTTTTGTTTTTCTGTAGTCAGGAATGCCATTTGCTGTACTGTGTCCAATTCCCCGCCCAAGAATGTCCTTGTTTGGGATGGTATCAGCCTTGACTTTTGTAAATTGACTGTGTATCCCAGTCCTTGTAGCAAGTAAATGACCCTTTGTAAATCTGTTGTCAGCTTGCTTTTGTTGTCCCTTGTAGCAGGCAGTCGTCCAGGTATGGGTAAATTTGAATTCCCTGTAGTCTGCAATGGGCATTACTGATGCCAGGCATTTTGAGAATAGTCTGGGGGCAGTAGATAAGCCAAAGGGCAATGGTGAGAATTGATAGTGCTCTGATCCTGCAAGAAATCTGAGGTATCTTCTGCAGATTGGTCGAATGGGGACGTGCAGGTATGCCTCCTTGAGATCTAGAGTTACCAGCCAAGACTCCTTGCCCAGCATGGGAAGAAGTTGCTGTAGGGTCAGCATTTTGAATTTTGGGACAATGATGTATGTATTTAAGGTGGACAGGTCAGAATTGGTCTCCAACTTTTTCCTTTCTTGGAACTAGGAATAGTCTGGAGTAGAACCCTTTCCTTGTTCTGCTGTTGGCACTCTTTCCACAGCTCTCATGTTTACACCCATTATTCATGAGCCTCTGTTTTTGATTTGAGGTAGATTGGCATCTCTTTGACTGGTAAAGTGTGGAAGTGAAACCTGTAACCTTGATCTATGGTTTGTAAAATCCACTTGTCTTTGTTATGCAGTGCCAGTTCTGAAAATATGCTAACTTTCCACGAGTGAGCTGCTATTTGTTCCCTGGTATGGATTTAGGTTGTCACTGTGGTTGTGCCTTGGATGTAGTGGCAGTGGCTGTGTCTGTGCCTACAGCTACCTTGCCACTGTCGTCCTCCCAAACAGGCACCCTCCTCTGGATTGGCTTTCGCCTCTGGAACGCCTATTCCTGCTCCTTTCGAAATTTTGTGGAGTCAGAATGACCAATTTTTGCATACAGTTCCACAACCTGGGGTTGAACCTGCAAGAAATTTTAACAGTTTCTGAACAGATTTTGTTTTTCTTCCATTTTCATAACCTGTCAAGAAATGTGTACCAAACAAACTTGTCTTGTCCATAGGAGCATCTAGCAACTTAGCTTTAACATGATCCGGTAAAGCTTGTTCCTTTAGCCATGCATGCCTTCTTATCACTGTGCCTGTCATGGCTGATCTAAATGAAGCCTCCAGTGCATCATAGCCACATTTTAAGGAATGGTTGCTAACCTGTTGTATGTTATTTACCATCTCTAATACATATTTCTTATCAAGAGATTCATCAGTGGTTAGTTTTTTAGTTAACTGATCAAGCATAAACTCTTGGTATTGTATCATGTGAAACTGACAGTTTAAAGCTCTAGCTGAGAGAGTAGCTGAAGTGTAGACTTTTTTACCCCATCTGTCTAGTGACCTTGCTTCCCTTTCAGAAGGAATAGGGTTTTTAGCTGTGGTCGCTACTGCCTTGGGACCCTGGGATATAGTTTCTGGGTCTGCAAGAGGGCCTTGTAAAGGTGGTGATGAGTCTGGCACCCTGTAAAATCTGTCTTTGGCAGGGGCTGGTAAGAATCTGGGAGCAAACATCATTGAAATTATAATGGGCTTTGGCAAATGTATGCACGGAGGTCCAAGTGGGATAAACCCCAAACCTTAGGCATAAATGTAGGATTAGTCCTCATGGACACTATCTTGGTGGAAGATTAGGAAGGGTTGCACCGCCATTAAGGCCTGTAGTTCTGAAACCCTCCTTGCTGAAGTAATTGCCAGTAGGAAAGCAGTTTTCCATGACAGGTGTTGTAGGTCTGCTGTTGCTGCTGGTTCAAAGGGTGATAGTGTCAACTTTTCTAGCACAAAGTTTAAGTCCCAAGCTGGTAATGGTGGCTTCCTTGGAGGTTTTACATTCTTGATTCCTCTGAGAAACTGCCTGAGCAAAGGGTGCTAAAAACAGGTGGATCAAAGCTGTATTCTGCTGAAATAGCTGATGCATGTATCTTGATGGAGGAGTAGGACAGGCCTGAATGAAGAAGTTCGCCAGGTACTCCAGAATGTTAGGCATATCTATGTTTGACACATCTTTTCCTCTTTCTGTACTCCAAATGACAAACCTTTTCCATTTTCCTGCATAGTTCCTTCTTGTTGAAGGTCTGCTTCAAGAATAATGTCTTTAACTCTTTGGGAAAGCTCTGTGTTAGCTGCTGCTATGTGATGTTCCATGCAGTCAGTTGTAACGCTTTTAGGTTTGGATGCATGATGCTGTAGTTGTTCTGAGTTAACATCAAAGGCATCAGGGAATTGGCCACATATTGTTCGAGACATGCTCCTCAGTAGTGGGTACCAGTGTTGTCTTGGCCAGTTTGGAGCTATCAGGATTATCCTTGGACGTTCTTCCTTGATTTTTAGTAGTACTTTGTGTATCAAGGGAAGAGGTGGGAATGCATATGCTGTTAGGCCTTTCCAGCTGAAGGAGAGCGAATCCACTTTCCATGCTAGTGGGTGGAATGTCCTTGTGCAGAATTTTTTGAGCTGGTGATTGAGAGGATGCGAATAGATCTATCTGAGGCATTCCCCATTTCTTTGAGATGGTTTTGAAGATGTCCGGGTGCAGCTTCCATTCGTGGGCATCCGAAGTGGTTCTGCTTAGTATGTCTGCTAGAGTATTTTCTTTTCCAGGTACAAATATTGCCTGTAACTGGATGTTGTAGCTGAGTGCCAGGGTCCACAGCTCCAAAGTCATTCTGCATAGGGGGTATGAATGAGTGCCTCCCTGTTTGCTGATGTACCACATGACTGTGGTGTTGTCTGTCCTTATCATCAACTGGTCCTCTTTGAGAAATGGTTTGAACTTTTGGATTGCCAGTTTTACTGCCAGCATTTCTTTTAGGTTGATGTGCAGGTGAAGTTGATCCTGTGTCCAGAGTCCTTGCACGCATTTGTCCAGCATGTGGGCCCCCCATCCTAGGTCTGAAGCGTCTGTTGTGATGGTCTGGCTTGCTTGACATCTGCGAAAGGGTAGGCCTGGGTTTGACTGGCATGCCTGAGCCCACCATAGGAGCTCCTGTTTTAAGCATGGAATTAGTGGGATTTCTGTTTCCAGGCTGTGTCTGTGTTGGGACCATAAATTCTTTAGGTACCACTGTAGTTCTCATATGTAGTCTGGCAAATGGGACCAAGATTATGCATGATGCCATGAAGCCCAAGGCCTGGAGTACTTTCCTTGCTGTTATCTTGTTCAGTTTTGTTAGTGCCAAGAAGTAAAGAGGAGTTCTTTTGTTTTTCTGTAGTTAGGAATGCCATTTGTTTCACTGTGTCCAATTCCGCCCAAGAAGGTCCTTGTTTGGGATGGTATCAGCCTTGACTTTTGTAAATTGACTGTGTATCCCAATGCTTGTAGCAAGTAAATGACCCTTTGTAAATCTGTTGTCAGCTTGCTTTTGTTGTCCCCTTGTAGTAAGCAGTCGTCCAGGTATGGGTAAATTTGAATTCCTGTAGTCTGCAATGGGCGATTACTGATGCCAGGCATTTTGTGAATACTCTGGGCAGTAGATAAGCCAAAGGGCAATGCTGAGAATTGATAGTGCTCTGATCCTGCAAGAAATCTGAGGTATCTTCTGCAGATTGGTCGAATGGGGACGTGCAGGTATGCCTCCTTGAGATCTAGAGTTACCAGCCAACACTCCTTGCCCAGCATGGGAAGAAGTTGCTGTAAGGTCAGCATCTTGAATTTTGGGACAATGATGTATGTATTTAAGGTGGACAGGTCGAGAATTGGTCTCCAACTTTTTCCTTTCTTGGAACTAGGAATAGTCTGGAGTAGAACCCCTTTCCTTGCTCTGCTGTTGGCACTCTTTCCACAGCTCTCATGTTTGCTAACTCCATTATCTGTTGTAGAGCCTCTGTTTTTTGATTTGGAGGTAGATTTGGCATTCCTCTTTTGACTGGTAAAGTGTGGAAGTGGAACCGGTAGCCTTGATCTATGGTTTGTAGAATCCACTTGTCTTTTGTTATGTAGTGCCAGTTCTTTGAAAATAAGGTTAACTTTCCGCCTAAAGGAGCTGCTATTTGTTCCCTGGTAGGCGGATTTAGAGTTAAGTCACTGTGGTTGTGTTGAAGTAGTGGCAGAGGTTGTGTCTGTGCCTCTGTTGTTACCCTGCCACTGTCGTCCTCTGTAGGCACCTCCTCTGGATTGGTTTCTGCCTCTGGAACGTCTGTTCCTGCCCCTTTGAGATCTTGTGGAGTCAGGAAAGGACCAATTTTTGGCAGGCCAGTTCCTGCTAAACCTTGGGGGTTGTACCTGCAAGAAATCTTTAACCGTTTGGACAGATTTTGCCTTTTCTTCCATTTTCTTCATAACCTGCTGGACAGGTGTACCAAACAAACTTGTCTTATCCATAGGAGCATCTAGCAACTTAGCTTTAACATGATCCGTAAAGCTTGCTCTTTAGCCATGCATGCCTTCTTATCACTGTGCCAGTCATGGCTGATCTAAATGAAGCCTCCAGTGCATCATAGCCACATTTTAAGGAATGGTTACTAACCTGTTGTATGTTATTTACCATTTCTAATACATATTTCTTATCAAGAGATTCATCAGTTGTTAGCTTTTTAGTTAATTGATCAAGCATAAACTCTTGGTATTGTATCATGTGAAACTGACAGTTTAAAGCTCTAGCTGAGAGAGTAGCTGAAGTGTAGACCTTTTTACCCCATCTGTCTAATGACCTTGCTTCCCTTTCAGAAGGAATAGGGTTTTAGCTATGGTCGCTACTGCCTTGGGACCCTGGGATATAGTTTCGGGTCTGCAAGTGGGGCCTTGTAAAGGTGGTGATGAGTATCTGGCACCCTGTAAAATCTGTCTGGTTTGGCAGGGGCTGGGGGTAAAGAATCTGGAGAGGAGCAAACATCATTGAAAGCATCATCCACCACAGAGAGAACAGGAGGTATAGCTAAGGGCCTGTGCTGTGGAAGGTGCAGAAAGGTCCTAAGTCTTTTCTGGAGGCTGAGAAATCCTGTTGCTGCCATTGGAACTGCTCTCGCATGGCATGTAAGGTTTCTCCAAAGGAGAATTCTTCTGGTGGGGAAGCAGCTGGAATGGAATCTTCAGCATCAGAATCTTCAAAATTGGAGAAAGGAGCCTCTGGCTGGTCAGTTATGTCTGATTCATCAGCAGAATCATCAGAGGACACTGGCTCAGGGGGCTCTGCCCTAGGTCTCTTCTCTGGGGGCTGAGAGGCCCTGTCAGGGTGAGGTTGAGATCCTCTGATTAATGAAAATTAAATCTTCTGCCAAAGTAAGCATTTGAGAACTAGAAGAGGGCCTGGAAGTGGGGGGTTTAACAGGCACTGTTTTAGTAGTCTTGGCTGCTTTAGCCCTGGCGAAGGCCTTAATGGACATGGCTGCTGGAGGCCTAGCTGCACCACGTGCTGGGGTAGACACATCCAAGGGAATGGTGTCTGATAAATCAGTGGCAACCACCGTAGTGGATAAAATTTCTGAGGCCGATTCAAGAGTGGTAGCAGGGGCCTCAGTTGTAGAGATAGATTCAGCTGTACTTTGAGCAGTTTTCTCGGTTTCGCCGAAACCGAGACACTCATGACTTGCTTAACCGTGGTTTCGCCGAAACCGCGGACCGCGAGTGTCGGTCTTTATCTTTGCGCTTTTGGCAGATTGGGAAGTCGGAGGATCCGACGGCATAATGTACGCAAAATCAGAACCGAAAAACTGTTCTGCAACCCGACCGACGCCTAAGCGTTCGCCGGTTGAAGGAAGCACAGGCCGAACAGGCTGCTACGCCGTGGGCTGGGCCTAAACAAGGCAGGCAATGAGAGTGGAAATCTTTATGAGGTATTTGTTTCCACAGGTTAAACAATTATTAACTTTTTCTGACATCGGCTGAGGCAAGAAAGGTTCCCCAACGGGGTACTTAGCTTTAGAAGTCTTCGAAGTAGTATTCGGTAGAAGTAATCTCTGGATCCGACCGACCAGCACTTGCGAACAGCTTCTGCTTCGCCACGCGGCAAGAAAGACTGAGGAAAATGGCGTCGGCTGATGCCTTTATACCCGAAGACCAACAGAGATGACGTCGGGTGAAGTGCGACATCAGCCGAAGCCGGACCCGGACTTTGGAATCCGGCCGACTGAAGGGCTGCCTGACGACAGGACAACCCAGTTGTTATGACTGCAGATGCATCCATGAAGAACATCATCCATGTTTGTTTGAGCCAGAAGACAGCAAT
The DNA here is from genome assembly GCF_019279795.1 of Protopterus annectens. Lineage (NCBI taxonomy): Eukaryota > Metazoa > Chordata > Ceratodontiformes > Protopteridae > Protopterus > Protopterus annectens. Next base: position 765,263,567 of record NC_056743.1, on the reverse strand, counting down.
AAGGATCACCCTTGGCCTTGTACTCTGTTTTTCTGGATAAACTTGTTCATTAGGGCTAAGGGAAAAAAGGAATTCAGGAGACCTGGGGGCCAACTGTATACCAGTGTGTCCCTCGGTGATTGAGCCTGTGGAGAGGTCAGGGCAAACTAATTGCTGCATTATTTGCTGAGGGGAGAAGCAAAGAGGTTGCAGCAAGGTTGGCCCAAGCGATGGAAGATCAATGTTGCCACAGCTGGGCAAAGGGACCATTCATGAGGCATCAAAATAATCCTTTTCAATCTGTGTGCTAAGATACTGAATGAACCCGGTATGCACACTACCACCAGAAAAAGGTAATGTGAAGACACTGCCTATTTCCAGACCCTCACAGTCTCTGTACACAGCAGGCAGAAGCAGGTTCTTTCTCGCTTGTTTATGTAACAGAGTACTGTCATGTTGTCTGTGCTTAAGGAGAGCCCACCCCTTGGGGAAAAGATCCTGAAAGCCCTGCTATACTAAGAGGACTGCCCTCATCTCCAAGATAATGATGTGAAAGACTGGCTTCTATGGATGACCATGCATCTTGGATCATCCTCTCCTCAAAATGTCCATCACCCCAATGTATTAGGGTGGCATCCGTGGCTGCTACTGCCACCATTGAGCCCATGTGAAAGGGGGTGAACTTCTCTCACGTAAAATGACAATCCACCAGGCAATGTGCCTTTTGCAGATTTGGGGGAGCAGAATCTTGGCATGCAACGGATACAAGTTTAGAGACTAGTGTACTGCTAGACTCCAATGGAATACTCTCATGGGGTACCTGGCTAGTAAAACATCAGTATCACAGAGACGATTAGATCCACCAGCCACAGGATCAGTATCTCTGGGAGTCAGTGATTATAAAGTGCCTGCATTGCCATAAGGTGCAAAGGTAAAACTGCTGACTGGGGAAGACTGTCATTCTGTAAGTTGGTACACTGAGGTGGCACCCTATGAACTCTATCTGTTGTATTGGTTTTTAGATGGTATTTGGGAAAATTTAGTGTTATCTCTAATTTCCCCAACCACTGGAATAAGATCTACATGGTGCAACAGTAGATGCTTGGAGGCAGCAATTAGGAGCCAGTTGTCAAGAAAGGGAAAACCTGAATCCCTAACTGATGCAAGTGGAGTGTCGCAGCTGCTATTATCTTGGTGAGCACCCTGGGGGCTGTGATGACAGCAAATGGCAGGGCTCCGAGTTGATAGTGATTGGCTCGCAGCCTGAAAAGAAATAATCTCCTGGAGTGCTCCTCTATCTTCACTTGATAGGAAGCATCCTGGAGACCTACTGAGCACATCCAATTGCCCTTTCTCAGCAGAAACAATATGGACTGAAGTGTGGCCATCCAGAATTTTGTCTGTTTGATGAACTGATTCAGGTAACAGAGATCCAAAATTGCCTGAGGTCCCCCATTTTATTTGGTACTAAAAAGAACCTAGAGTGGACACAAACTCCAACTGGTCTTGGGGACTGGCTGATGACATTCTCCATCAGTTTTGACTTTTCTGCTGCTGCTGATCGCCACTGACTGGGTGGATCATAAGGAACGTTCCTCTGTTGCTGAGGAAGGAAATGGAATGGACTAGCCTCTGGAAATTATCTTTAGTACCCATTAACCTGTGGTTATCTCTTGCCACGCTTGTGGATACAAAAACTACCTCCAACTGTCTCCAGGTTGCAGCAGTCAGGCAAACTTTCAGGGGCACTGGTAGGGCTTCTCTGATAAAAGGACTGTGGAAGCACTGATTGTGCATTCCACCTCTGCCCCTAGGGTGACACCCATTAGAGTTGTCTCCACCTCTGTCACGAAGAGGACTATCCTCAGAGTCCGGGTAAGAGCTCAGAGTTTTGGAACTACATCTTTCCCAACCCTCTGATTCTTAGAAAAAGTATTGATAAATGATGTCTTGAAGTCTTCTGTAAAGTCAAAAAAAAAAAAAAAAAAAGAAATGCAACAAGGCTTGATGGCGTAGAATGATGCTGGAGTCTGCTACCCTAGCTATGCCATCAGCTGTACTGGACAGCAACTGCATGGTTACGCTGGAGGCTGACTGTAAGGTAGACAAGCTGGGAGTCCACCTTCTTCTGGACATCAGCAGGTAAAATACCCAAAATGGATCTGGAGAGTTCCTTAGTCAAAACCCTCTGGAACCTAGTCACATGAGCCAAATAATTCAGTTATCTAAGAGCAAAAGTCGCTAAAACACAAGTCTATTTTCCAAATTTCGCCATCGCCCAACACTCCCTGTTACGGGGATGAACAGAGGAACTTTCGTCAGATAAATCCTTCTTTATGGCTGCTGCTACCACCATAGCATCTACTGGAGAACCTTTACTCCAATGCTTTCTATGCTAAAATTTTGTCTGACTTCTTGGAAAGGACTTCCACTACATAAGGGTCCTCCCATGCCAGTTTAGCCACGAGATCAAACCAAACCGGGGGGTAAACAAGGTGGTACCACCCAGAACAATGTTGGACCACAACCACAATCTTCCAACACCACTAACTCGTTGGATGAAGGATTTCGAGCAGCACCCCTCCCCCGTTTCATCAATTCAAGGAATATGCCGAAGTTGACATCTTATGTGGGGGACACGGGGGGGGGGGGTGTGGATCCTTCACCTGCATCTAAGCCAGTGTCTCCTGCAAAGGACTTGTGGAGATGAGTCAGTGTGTTTCCAATTGCACGCCTACTTCTTACGTACCATTTCTGGTGGATGATAAGAAGGGCTCAGAATCAGACTGGCAGCTAACACATCATGGAATCTCAGAAACACGTAGTTCCTACTATCCCTGTCCAGCAAGATGGTAAAAGGAAGAAGACCCAGAATCCTGCTGGGGTTTGGATAGTGCCAAACTGCTTGAGGGGGACTTCTCAGGCATAGCTAAGATCCTGTCAAAACCCTGAAAAGTAGAGGACATAAGCGGGTCTGAAGACCCACCCCTTGTCAACAAAAAATGGAGATTCCTCAGTGCCAATGCTCCTCGACCCTGAAGCGGACCTCAGATTCAAGCTGTAGAGTGCTCCGAGAGGCAGGGACAGGTTCATAGGACAATACTTGGCTATTAGCCTGGAGGCCCTTATAAGCCTAGCCAAATATTTCACCCATGTTCCCACAAAATCAGCACCCGTTTTCCCTGTCCAGTAAGGACACAGGTGGGATCCCAGGGGTATATTTTCTGTTTCCCATCCAGGTTCCTCTTAAAGAGAGCTAGTGAGGTACTCTGACATGGAGAGGGAGACTATTCCACAAATGGGGGAAGTCGTTGGGACACAAATCTATCCCACCAACAAGTTCCATTAATATCACAGACCAGGTTGAGGCCTCGCGTGCAGGTTGCATGAATAGAGTTTGACTTACGGATATGCAGCAACTCCATCAAGGCAGAGTCTGAGATGGCCTTGTATGCCAGACACAGGTCTCCTCTGAGCAGTCTGTATAAGACTGAGTAGAGGGATATGTCTTTTAACCTATCTGTATAAGGTAGGTGTTGGAGACCCTGGATTTTTCTGGTCAGGAATCTCTGTGTTCTATCCAACTGCTGCATGTGCTTAGCAAGGTAAATGCTGAAGTGGGCAGTGTACTCTAAAAGGGGTCTGAAAAGGGAGGAGTAGAGGGATGTTATGACCTCCTTGTTCCTGGATGAAATAACCTTACTTATGAGGTGGGCCATGTAGAAAGCCTTCCATACAACGGAGGCAATGTGGTGGTCAAAAGTCAGGTTGCTATCAACCAAGGTGCCCATATCCCTCACGACTCATTGCGTGCTTAGTATGTTATTAATGTGATAATTAGTAGGGATGCCATTTTCCACAAAGGGTTTAATGAAGCATTTCTTGGCATTGCGTTGTAGGCCATGCTTCTGGCACTAGTCATTAGTTTGGGTAAAGCCCTCTTGGAGGATGGTCACTTCACTAGAGGAATTTATGACCGTGCCCAACTTGCAGTCATCAGCAAACGTAGTCAGCCACAGTCCTTTAGTTTTAGCCTGTACTTCCGAGAAGTAGATTCCAAACAGTATGGGGTCCCAAAACCGATCCCTGTGGAACACTACTGGTTGCAGGTGTGCTGGGGAAGGCAGAGTTCCCTAGTTTGACAACACAAGTTCCATCAGTGAGCCAGTCTGCAACATACCTGACAATATACGAGTTGATGCCCAGCTAGGTGAGTTTATCAGTAATGCCTGAGTGAGGGATTGCATCAAAGGCCTTGGCTAAGTCTAGGTAGGCCATATGCACAGATCTGCCCTTGCCTACGGCTTTGGTGACCTTCTCGAAGAAGTCCACGAAGTTTAACAGGCATGATCTCCACATGACAAAGCCAAACTGGGTGGGATCAAGCATTTGGAAGTTTCCTACATCTTTGTTAAAGTCCATGATGATTTGTTCCATGGCCTTGCAGATAAGGCTGGTCAGGCTAATGGGTCTATAGTTCCTGAGGTCCGTGGATGCACCCCCTCTGTGCAAAGGGATGATGGTAACTGTTTTCCATTCTGCTGGGATGAAGTCCGTGCTTAGGCTGTGACTGAAAAGCGTGCCCAATGGTGATGCTAATTCCTGTTTTAACCCATGTAGAACACAGCCCGGGATGCTGTCTGGTCCCATACAGGTTGTGTTTTTGCCTTTGGAGAGGGAGTTTACAACTTACTCCTCGGGGATACTAGGTTGGGGACAAGTGTTAGGGATGTTTTGGGGTATATGTGGCAGGGACTGAGGAGGGAAGCTTTCACTGAACCTGCCAGCCAGCAAGTTTGCCATATCCACAGGTTCTGTGTATGCAGTACCATAAACTAAGTTCAGTACAAATCTGAGCCTTACCTTTGAGATTACAGATGCAACTAAAGAATGTGCTGTGGTCATCCTTAGTTAGGGAAGCTAATTTGGATTTGTAGATAGCTTTGGAGGACTTCACTAGGAGTCTTATTTGCTTATTTAAGTTGAGGAGGGAGTGTTTCGTTTTGAGACCATTCCTTCCTACTCAGCAATTTCTTCCTCCTACTGTACAGCCTACTAATGGCAGTAGTCCAGCAGGCAGGTTTTTCCTTGAAGATCTTGCTTTTGTTCCATCAGGTACGGCAGAGTCAATACAATTGTACAGGTGCTCGTATAAAGCACTGGTGTTGAACTCAGCATAGATGTCCATTCCATCAGTGGAGGGAGGGGCTACGAAGCTATTTATGCTGTCATGTAAGAGTTTGTAATTGGCCTTGGAGGTGACAAAATGTGCATAAATTTCAGGCTAACTTTCAGGTAATAGAAACAGGGTATTCAGCTACAAATCACACTTAAGACTGCAACTCTGTCATTAAGAATTTCTAGTGCAAAACACCTAGAAATTTGACTCCACACAATTACCTGCATGAAAACATGACACTGTAGTCACATGTTACAAATTAATTTTCTTGTGAAATTTACAGGATTTTTACTTCTGATGTATTGACAACCTGATAAAGTATTTTAGACCATTTTACTTGATGTATTGAACAGAAGTTCACATCTACTCCATTTACTACCTCTAACAAATAAATATTAATTTCACAATCCCCTCCCTTATCCACGGTTTGAAATTTCCATTCTGACATTTGCTTTATGAATAATAAATGCTCACACTTATAACACTGCAACATGCTACACAATATTATACTCATCGTGTTTGAATGGTATGTGTATTATTCTACTTCATGTGTGTTAATGTACTTGCAGTATATTGCAATACAGTGGCAGTTTTCATCTATATATGTTATACTCTGTTTTTATTTGTGCAGCTTTTCTTCTTGGACCTCCACTGGAAATGGATAAAATTACACAGACTTTTCAGTAAACAAATGTCAATAAATAAATGTAGTTCACTATCACCAATAATGAAAACAAAGCATAAAGCAAAACGTCAGTCTGGCAAAACACGCACATGAACTAAAGTCACTGAAGAACATATATGAAATGTTGTCTCTGTTCCTTTTTGAGATTTCATTACGAAACCCAAGTAATACCAGCAGGTCATTCAGCTGCAAACCCCCAAGACTACAGTTCTAACCGCACATGCAGTACAGCATCTCTCACAATTTCACTCAATAACGTTAGCCACATGAAAGCTTCACACTGCATTCAGAATATTACAACTGAACTATTATTTTGGTGAAGTATGTGGGTTTACTTACAATTTACTGAACTAAGTACACATTTGGGACATTTCTTTTGCCCATCTTTTTGTGCAGAGGTCAGACAACATCCCCCTATGTGGAAGCGAATAACAGTGCCAGATGTGACAGGAAAGCCTTCTTGAATTACAGGAATAACTAGCTATATACAAAGGGCCATATGCCCATTCCCATAACACAGTTCACAATTAAAAAAAAAAATGCAAGGACCTCTAATAAGATACTTTATACAAACACACACACAGCCAGTGGAATGTGCCACTTCTGACAGGGTACACTATCTTTGACTGTGAAGTAATCACCAATATAATGGCCATGTTGCTGACTGATGGTTGCTGCTCCCCTCAACAAACCGTATCAATAATAATTTAGATTCTAAAACTGCTGATGTTTAACATTTAGACTATTGCTGCTGTAGCCTAAGGTATTTGGGTTTTATCCTTGTCCAAGATATGATCACAGCCCAGATTTCATAGCTTAACGGCACCTTCCACAAACCCAAACTGCCATCGACTCCCCTGAGTAATGTGTAGAGGTTGAAGTTGCCCTAGTGGAATGTGTTCTGACCCCTTGAGGGATTGGTTTCCATGGTGCTTGTAGCAGAAATGGATGCAGTGAGCTATCCATTTGGAAATTGCTTGCTTTGAAATGGCCTTGCCCTTTGCCTATGGCACAAAGCTGACTAGTAACTGGTCAGATCTCCTGAACGGCTTAGTCCTATCAAGGTAGAATCTGAGCTGTCTGTGCACATCCAAGGAGTGCAGGATCCTTTCCCCTTTATTTTGAGGATTAGGGAAGAAAGTTGGCAAATGGATAGATTGGTTTAGAGCCACTCTGGACACCACTTTAGGCATAAAGGAAGGGTTAGCCCGGAGGGAAAACCTGTCAGCATGGAAAATAATGAAGGGTCTCACAGCCATAAGAGCTTGTAGCTCAGACACTCTTCTAGCTGAAGTGATGGCCAGAAGCAAGGACGTTTTCCAAGAGAGGAATTTTAACTCTGCAGACAGTGCAGGCTCAAAATGAGGTAGCGTGAGCTTTTCCAGTACAATGTTAAGGTCCCAAGCAGGGGTGGGTGCTCTCCTTGAAGGCCTTAAGTTGTTAGCCTCTCTCAGGAATTGACTGATAGGAGGGTGAGAGAAAAGAGGTGGGTCAGTGCTGTAATGAGCCGAAATGGCAGAGGCATGGATCTTAATGGAGAAGGATAGGCCTCTGTGGAGTAGATCTGCTAAGTAATCCAGGATCAGAGACAGGGAGGGCAGAGTTGTATCCTCCCCTTTGGACTGAACCCAGGAGCAGTACCTTTTCCACTTATCAGCATAAGACTTCCTTGTACTGGGTCTTCTGGCTTCAAGGATGACATTCCGGCTCCTGCTTGCTGGTTACTGGGGAAGAATTCAAGGAATAAGCCAGGCTGCAAGATTTAGGGTTTGCAGTTGCAGGTGCAAGAGCTGTGCCCCCTTCTGAGAGAGCAGGGTTGGGTTCTGGTGTAGGTGCCAGGGTGGCACCGGAGACAGGCTGTGCAGGAGTGGGTACCAGTGCTGGCGTGGCCAGTCCAGGGCAATCAGAAAGTACAGTTTTGTACCTACCATAAATGTAGATGTCCGATAGATATGCAACTGCAGTCCTTACATATGGGTTGTCCTGCCTCAGGCAGCCCTTCGGTCGGCCGGATTCCAAAGTCTGGGTCCGGTGTCGGCTGATGTCGCCTCCTCCTTGACGTCAGAGCGACTAGGGTATAAAAGCATCAGCCGCCGCCATCTTCTTCAGTGTTTCTTGCCCCAGATGCCAGGTGCCCTCCAAGGAAGGCTAAATTTAGAGACTGGATAAAAAATTCCAGACAAGCACAACAGTAATAAACAGATACACCATAACAGATTTCCCCAGTTAATTTGAAAAGAGAAGTGGACCCGAAAAGGAGAGTTTACAGAGGGGTAGGAGGGAGGGAAAACCTGACTGTAGTTGCATATCTATCGGACATCTACATTTATGGTAGGTACAAAACTGTACTATGTCCTTCAAGAATGCAACTGCAGTCCTTACATATGGGTTGAATACCATAGCCAAGCTGGGGGTGGTAGGATCCAAGATAAAGATGGTGTAGCTAAAATGCCCTGCAGGACTGCCGAAGCAAAGCCTGCTCGGGATCTGGAATATAAAGGCAGGTTGTAGTGTTTGGAAAATGTATGCACGGAGCTCCATGTAGCAGCTTCTAGAATGTCCTTTGTAGCCACCCCTCTTAGAAAGGCTGTGGAGGTGGCTATAGCTCTGGTGGAGTGTGGCCTGATATTGGCTGGCACACCTTTTCCATGGAAAGAGTAACAGAATCTGATGCAGTGTCCAATCCATTTTGAAATTGTTTGTTTGGAAATTGCCTTTCCTTGTACTCCAGCAGCGTAAGCTACAAATAGTTGGTCAGACTTTCTGTTGGCTTTTGTTCTGTCCAAGTAGTAGCGCAATTGTCTGTGTAAGTCCAAAGTGTGCAGTAGCTTTTCTCCGTTATTTTGAGGATTGGGAAAGAAGGTAGGCAGGTGAATTGTTTGATTTAGAGACACCCTGGATATCACTTTTGGCATGAATGAAGGACTGGTTCTTAAAGAAACTCTGTTCTGATGGAAAATGAGAAATGGAGGTACTGCCATGAGGGCCTGTATCTCCGAGACTCTTCTTGCTGAGGTAATTGCCAACAGGAAAACTGTTTTCCAGGAGAGAAATTGCAATTCTGAAGATGCTGCTGGCTCAAAAGGAGGAAGAGTTAATTTTTCCAACACGAAGTTGAGGTCCCATGCAGGCACTGGTGGTTTTCTGGGAGGTTTGATATTCTTTATCCCTCTTAGAAACTGTCTTAGCAAAGGATGCGAAAACACAGGTGGATCACTGTTGTATTTTGCTGAAATTGCTGAAGCGTGTATTTTTATGGAAGAATATGAAAGGCCATTATGTAGCATTTCTGCCCAGTATTCTAGTATCTGTGGGATGCTCATTACTGATGCATCCTGACCCTTGTTGGCATTCCAGATGTTGAATCTCTTCCATTTGGCTGAGTAAGTTTTTCTGGTGGAAGGTCTGCGTGCTTCCAGTAAGATCTCTTGAACTTTCTTGGAGAGAGAGATATGGGGAGAAGTCATGGAACCCTCCAAGCTTGTCAGCTGCAATGTTTGCAGGTTGGGATGAACCGTCCTGTAATTGTGCTGAGTCAGAAGCAGAGGCCATTGAGGCAGAGGCCACGGCTTGGTGCGAGTTATGCTTCTTAGTAGTGGATACCAGTGCTGTCTTGGCCAGTCTGCAGCTATCAAAATGCCTTTCGGTTGTTCTGCTTTGATCTTCAGTAACACCTTGGTCATTAATGGTAGAGGTGGGAATGCATAGATTGTTAGAGAGTTCCAGCTGAAGGAGAGAGCATCCATTCTCCAGGCTTGAGGATGGTGTGTCCTCGAACAGAACTTCTTCAGATGATGATTAAGGTGTGAGGCAAAGAGATCTATGTCCGGCCTCCCCCATGCATGAGTTATTCGTGAAAACATGTCTGGATGCAGCATCCATTCGTGCGGGTCCAAGATGTTTCTGCTTAGACTGTCCGCCAGAACACTGTCCTTGCCTGGAACAAACTGGGATTGCAACTGTATGTTCAGTTTCAGGGACTTTTCCCAAAGAGTCATTGTTAGCCTGCAGAGGGGGTATGAATGAGTGCCTCCCTGTTTGTTTATGTACCACATAACAGTAGTGTTGTCTGTCTTTATTAGCAGTTGACCTTGCTGAAGAAATTTTCCGAAGGCCTCGATAGCATGAATCACTGCAAACATCTCTTTTTGATTGATGTGTAGATGCACTTCCTGGGGTGCCCATTGCCCTTGAATGCATCTGCCCTCCATGTGCGTCCCCCATCCATGATCCGAGGAGTCTGTTGTAATGGTTTGGCTTATTTGAGGTTTGTTGAAAGACATGCCCTTGTTTAGCTGGCTTGCTTGTGCCCACCACAAAAATTCCTTTTGTAGACATGGAATGAGTGGAATAATTGCTTCTAAGTTGTGGCTGTGTTGAGACCATAAACTTTTTAGGTACCATTGTAGTTTTCTCATGTGTAGTCTTGCCAGTGGAATCAGAAGAATGCAAGATGCCATGAAACCCAGGGCCTGCAGGATTTTCCTTGCAGTCATCTGGGTGTGCTTTGCTAGGCTTTTGAAGTAATCTGGTAATTGTTCTTGTTTTTCTTCTGTGAGGAAAGCCAGTTGTGAGTTTGTGTCCAGTTTGGCTCCTAGAAAAATTATTTGTTGGGATGGCAGTAGTCTTGATTTTTGAATGTTGACTGTGTATCCCAAAGCCTGTAGTGAATGACATAGTTCAAGTTTCTTATCAAGGCTTGCTTGCTGTCCGCTTGTATAAGGCAGTCATCCAGGTAAGGGTATATTTGTATCCCCTGGAGTCTGCAGTGTGCAATTACTGATGCCAGGCATTTCGTGAATACTCTGGGCGCAGTAGATAAGCCAAAAGCAATGCTGAGAATTGATAATGCTCTGACCCTGCAAGAAATCTGAGGTATCTTCTGCAACTGTGTCTGATTGGGACATGCAGGTATGCCTCCTTGAGGTCCAGAGTAACCAGCCAAGACCCCTTGCCCAGCATGGGAAGAAGTTGCTGTAATGTCAGCATTTTGAATTTTGGCACAATGAAAAAAGTGTTTAGAGCGGACAAGTCCAGTATAGGTCTCCATTGCTTTTCTTTTCTTGGAACAAGGAACAGTCTTGAGTAGAATCCCTGGCCTTGTTCCGGAGTAGGAACCTTTTCTATTGTTTTGATTTTTAGTAACTTTGAAACTTGTATGAGTGCCTCTGCCCTTTGATTTTGTGGCAGGTTTGGCATGCCTTGTCTTGTTGGTAAGGTATGGAAGTGGAACCTGTAACCTTTGTCTATTATGTCCAGAATCCATTTGTCCTTTGATAAAACGTGCCAATTTTTTGAAAATAAGGATAATTTTCCACCTAAAGGTGCTTCTCTTTGAGCCTTGGTCGGCGGTGTCAAAATCAAGTCATTGTGATTGTCCCTGTGGAGCAGTAGAAGCCCCTGCTCCACTTCGATTAGACGGTTGCCATTGGCGGCCCCTGTAGGAGCCTCGGTATTGCCCTCTACCTCGAGCACGCCTGTTTTTTCCCCTTTGGAACTTGTCAGTGTCTGGAAAGGACCAATTCTTTGAAGGCCAATTCCTGCTGAACCTTGGTGGCTGAACCTGGAGGAAATCTTTGACAGTTTGTACTGATTTAGCCTTTTCCTCAATTGATTTCAACACATCCTGAGCATTAGCACCAAATAGCTTGTGTTTTTCCAGAGGTGCATCTAGAAGCTTTACTTTAACATGATCTGGCAATGCCTGTTCTTTCAACCAAGCATATCTACGTATGACGGCCCCCGTCATAGCTGCCCTACATGAAGCTTCCAATGCATCATAACCACACTGAAGAAAATGATTGCTAACCTGCTGAGTATTATGAACCAAATCCTGCAAGGCCTTTCTATCTAAAGGCTCAGGAGAGGCTAACTTTTTCTGCAAATCATCCATCAAGAAATCCTGATACTGAAACATATGAAAAAGACAGATAAGTGCCCTCATGGCAAGGGTGGTTGAGGTATAAACTTTTTTTACCCCCACCTCTCCAGGGACCTAGATTCCCTGTCTGCGGGCAAAAGATTTTTGGCCGTGGAAGTGGCCACTCCTTTGGGCCCCTGCGAAATAGTTTCTAGATCAACAGAATGGGCCTTAAAGAGATGCTTATGAGTTTCAGGAACCCTGTACTATCTGTCTGGCTTGACAGGAGCAGGAGGGAGAGAATCAGGAGAAGCACTCGAGTCTGAGTACACATCATCCAATATATCTAACACTGGAGGAATAGCTAAAGGCCTGTGCTGGGGTAACTTGAGGAAAGTACGAAGCCTTTTCCTGGAGTCGGAGAAATCCTGGCCCTGCCACTGAAAGTGCTCTCTCATGGAGTGGAGAATTTCCCCAAAAGAAATATCCTCAGGAGGAGAGGCAGAGGGAATAGATTCATCAGCATCAGAATCCTCGTAGGCCTGGAAGGATTCTTCCTGGGAATCTGAATGGCCTGAGTCACCAGAGGCTTCATCTGAGGAAAAGGTATCTGTCTGCTCAACCCTAGGCCTTTTGTCTGCAGGCAGCTGAGAACCTCTGTCTGGATGAGCCCGAGAGCCTCTGAGTAAAGAAATTAGATCTGCAGCTAGAGTCATGATCTGTTTATCTGAAGTGGGGCCCTGGGAAAAAGATTTAGGAGGGTGAGACTTAGTCTGGCTGGCAGCCTTAGCACATGTGTAGGCCTTGATGGACATAAACACCTGAGGCCTAGCTGCCCCACGTGCAGGAGTAACTTTGTCCACCGGTATGTCAGGCAAATCTTGGGCTTCGGTTTCAGGAGGAAAATCAACAACCGGCACCGGGGAAGCCTCTGGGACCGAATTGCGCGGTAAAGCGGTGTCGGTCTGGAGCGGTTGAATTACCGCCTCCGAAGAGACCGATGCACTCGCGGTAGGTTTTGGAAATATGTGTTGTCGGTTGTTCCGACGGCATGATATAGGAGTAATTTCCCCCAAAAAAGTCTTCAGCAAATTCTGCCCTGCGCCTGAGTGTGCGCTTATTGAAGCAAGCACAGGCCGAGACGTCGTGGTCTGGGCCAAGGCAGGGAAGGCAGTAAGAATGGAAGTCCTTATGAGGTATTTGTTTACCACAAGACAAACCGTTATTAACTTTTGCAGTTTTATCTGACATCGGCTGAGGCAAGAAAAGGTTCCCCAACGGGGTACTTAGATTTTTGATGACTTCGGTAACTGGAAACACAGGAGCTGGCCAACCGGCACTTGCGAACTGCTTCTGCTTCGGGCACCATGCGGCAAGAAAGACTGAAGAAGATGGCAGCGGCTGATGCTTTTATACCCCAGTCGATCTGACGTCAGGGAGGAGGCGACATAAGCCGAAGCCGGACCCAGACTTTGGAATCCGGCCGACCGAAGGGCTGCCTGAGGCAGGACAACCCATATGTAAGGACTGCAGTTGCATTCTTGAAGGACATCTGCCCTTGGTCTGTCCTGTCTTATCTTGAGCAATACTCTTGAGAGAAGGATCAGAGGGGATAAGGCATAGAATGAGAAATTTACCCACTGGAAGGATAGGGCATCCACTTTCCAGTCCTGTTGCGAGGTGTCCTGGTGCAGAATTTGCTGACCTGGTGATTGCAGGAGGTGGCAAAGAGATCCACCTCTGGGGTCCCCCATTTCTGAATCAGAAGGTTGAAGATGCTGGGATCCAATTGCTACTCCTGTGGGTCTAGGAGATTTCTGCTTAAGTCTTCTTCCAGTGAGTTTAGTTTGCCTGGCAGGAATTGAGCATGCAGGTGGACCTGCATGTCCAAGGCCGTGTGCCACAGGGCCATGACTAGTCTGTGGAGTGGGTAAGAATGGGCCCCCCCCCTGCTTGTTGATGTACCACATAATTGTGGTGTTCTGTTTTTATTAGTAGGTGTCCTGTAGAGATTAGGGATCTGAAAGCTGTCAGGACATTCTGCACAGCTAGCATCTCCTTTTGGTTGACGTGCAGATGAATTTGACTTGGGCTCCAGTGTCCCTGAATGCATTTGCCGTCCAAGTGTGCTCCTCAGGCATAGTCTGATGCGTCTGTGGTTAGGGTCTGGGGTGGCTTGGGGTTGAGTAAAGGGCAGTCCCTTGTTGAGGTTGCATGCCTCTGCCCACCAAAGAAACTCTGTCCTTAGACAGGGAATGACTGTTTCCAGGTCTTGAGAATGTTGGCACCAAAGGCTTTTTAAGTACCACTGAAGTTTCCTCATATGCAGTCTTGCATATGGAATTAGCAGTATACATGAGGTCATGAACTGTAGGGCCTGCAGAATTTTTCTTGCGGATAGCTGGGTTCTGGTGGCCATTTGTTTGAAGTTGGCTATCAGACAGACTTGTTTTTCTGAACTGAGGAATGCCATCTGGGATACGTCCAAGCTTGCTCCCAGGAACATAATCCTTTGACTGGCAACCAGTTTTGATTTATTTTCATTGATGGTGTATCCCTGGGAAGTAATGAGGCTTTTTACAAATGTCAGGTGCTGCAACAGCAATTCCCGACTGTCTGCCTGAATCAGGCAGTTGTCCAAGTACGGGTAAATTTGGATATTTCTCTGCCTGCAGTATGCAACAGCAGGAGCCAAGCATTTTGTGAATACTCTGGGGGCAGTGGATAAGCCAAAGGGAAGTGCATTGATCCGGTCCTGGTGAGCATTTTGAATTTTGGTACCACCAGGAAGGTGCTGAGGATTGAAAGATCCAGGACTGGGCACCAAGAGCCCTCTTTTCTGGGTACCAGGAAGAGTCTGGAATAGAATCCTTGACCTATCTGTTCCACTGATGGATAGCAGGGATAGAACTTGGTTTTGAGCCTCTGCCCACTGGTTTGGCGGAAGATCTGGGAACCCTCTTGAGGTTGGCAGTGAGTGGAAGTAAAATATGTACCCCTGGGATACAATGTTGAGGACCCATCGGTCTTGTGTGATGGACATCCAGTTCTTTGCATGAAAGGCATGTTTTCCTCCCAGGGGCACAAGTAATTGGGCAGAGATGGGGAGTGGAGTGGGGAAGTCATTGAGTTTTTTCCACAGGGAAGTGGTTTAACACTCCCTGCTTTGGGGGTGGGGGCACTCCATTGCTTAGATCTCTGCATACCCAGAGACTGTAATCTGGGTGGTCTGTTTCCCCTTGGTCTGGTTTGAGATGGCCTGGAGGGGGCTGGAAAGGACCAGTGTTTGGAAAGGCAATGTCTACTGAATCTAGGTGATTGTACTTTTAAAAAATTCTTTAGAAGTCTGCATAGACTTAGCTTTTTCTTCCATCTTTTTAAGAATCTCTTCTGCTTTAGTGCCAAACAAACTGTCCTTGTTCAAAGGAGCATCTAGTAACTTTGATTTGACATGATTTGACATGGTCTGGCAAGGTGTGCTCCCTAAGCCAAGCATGTTCTTCTCAGTATGGAACCAGTGACTGCTGTCTGGCAAGATGCCTGGAGGACGTCAAAGCCACATTGCAAAGTATGCTTGCTGACTTGGCTTGCAGAGTGCATAAGCTCCTGCAATCCTTTATTTTCTGCAGTCTGTAAAGGTTGTCATTTTTTGTTTAATAAGTTCCATAATATGTTGCTGGTACTTCAGCATGTGAAAAGTACAGTTTTGTACCTACCATAAATGTAGATGTTCGAGTGTACACCCTGCTGCAGTCATCACACTTGGGTTAGCCTGTCGTCAGGCGGTCCCGCAGTCGGCCGGAATTCCAAAGTCTTGGTCCAGTGTCAGTTGCTGTCGCTTCTTCCCTGACGTCAGTGCGCCAGGGGTATATACACTGCATCCGACGCCATTTTATTCAGTTTTTCTTGCCCCAGATGTCAGGTGCCCCCAAAAAGGGTGGTCAGTAATTCGTACCAAATTAAGCAATTTTTGCACAAACACAAAATCCCCCCAGCTATAAGCAAATACATCAGGAAGATATTGTAGAGATTTAGCCAGTTAGATCAGAGGGGATGGAGGGAGGGTAACCTGGACTGCAGCAGGGTGTACACTCAAACATCTACATTTATGGTAGGTACACAAAGTACAGTTTTGTACCTACCATAAATGTAGATGTTAGAGTGCTAATACAGCTGCAGTCATACCAGATGGGTTCTCCTGCCGTCAGGCGGGTCCTCGGTCGGCCGAATTCCAAAGTCTAGGTCTGGCGTCGGTTGTCGTCGCTGCTTCCCTGACGTCAGTGCGACAGGGGTATAAAAGAACCAGCCGACGCCATTTTCTTCAGTTTTTCTTGCCCCAGATGTCAGGTGCCCCCAGAAGGAAGGCGAAACATAAATTTATGTAGTAAAGCAAATGCAATATAATCAAAAAACAGTAGTTGCAAGCAAATACACCATAAAAGAATACCCCAATGAGGTTGCATGAGGAGGTGTTAGCCATAAGGCCTGCCCCAAGAGGGGAAGGAGGGAGGGAAACCTGGACTGCAGCTGTATTAGCACTCGAACATTTACATTTATGGTAGGTACAAAACTGTACTATGTTCATCGTGCATACAGCTGCAGTCATAACAGATGGGTAGAATCCCAAAGCTAATAAAGGGGTGGTAGGCACTAAGTGGAACTAGGTGGAGCCAGGATGCCCTGCAAGACTGCAGTGGCAAAGCCCGCTCTAGTTTTGTAGTATACTGGTAGGTGATAGTGCTTGCAGAAAGTATGTACAGAACTCCAAGTGTCTGCTTCCAAAATATCTTTGGTAGGATCCCCCCTGAGGAAAGCAGCAGAGGTAGCTGTGGCCCTTGTGGAGTGAGATCTGATGCCTGTAGGTACAGTTTTACCATGAAAAGAGTAACAAAAGCGTATGCAATGGGCTATCCATTTTGAGATTGTCTGTTTGGAAATAGGCTTCCCTTGAGCCCCTGTAGATTAGGGTAAAACATAATTAACTGGATAGCCTGATTCAAGGCTACCCTGGATACTACCTTTGGCATAAATGAAGGATTGGTTCGTAAGGAAACTCTGTCCTGATGGAAAATGATGAAAGGCTGCACAGCCATGAGGGCTTGTAGTTCCGAAACCCTGCGTGCTGAGGTGATAGCTAGAAGGAAGGCTGTTTTCCATGACAAATATTGCAGATCTGTTGAAGCAGGTGGCTCAAAAGGAGGCAGGGTTAGTTTTTCTAGAATGAAAATTGAGGTCCCAAGCCGGTACTGGTTGCTTCCTTGGGGGTTTTATATTCTTAGCCCCTCTGAGGGACTGTCTTAAGAGAGGGTGAGAGAATAAAGGAGGATCAGTGTTGTACTCTGCAGAAATGGCTGAGGCATGGATTTTGATGGAGGACAATGAAAGTCCACTGCTTAGCAGCTCGGCTAGGTACTGTAGTATTTGAGGTAAATTCAGTATTCCAGGATTCTGACCCTTTTTCTGATTCCAGACACAAAACCATTTCCATTTTGCGGAGTAGGCTTTTCTAGTAGAAGGCCTTCTGGCCTCCAAAATGACATCCTGCACCTCCTTGGAGAGTAGGGTCTGCTGTGAATTTAAGGAATTCTCCATGCGGCTAGATTGAGTGTTTTCAGCTGACTGTGAAGAGTTTTGAAGTTGTGCTGAGTCAGTAGAAGAGGCATTAGAGGCAGGATCCATGGTGGGGAATGCGTCAGGCTCCTCAGGAGTGGGTACCAGTGTTGTCTTGGCCAGTCTGGAGCAATGAGAACCATCTTTGGTCTGTCTGCTCTGGCTTTTAATAGAACTTTGGCCAGCAGTGGAAGAGGTGGAAAGGCATAAACCGTCATTGTTGTCCAACTGAAAGAGAGTGCGTCCACTTTCTAGGCCTGTGGATGAAAGGTCCTTGAGCAAAATTTTGTTAATTGGTAATTTCTGTGGGTGGCAAAGAGATCTATGTCTGGCCTTCCCCATGCTTGAATTATCATTGTAAAAACTTGAGGATGCAACTTCCATTAGTGTGGATCTGTCATATTTCTGCTCAGGTTGTCTGCCAGTGTATTTTCCTTCCCTGGCAGGAATTGTGCTTGAAGTTGGATTTGCAATTCGGGAGCCGTGTTCCAAAGGGACATGGCTAGTCTGCACAGGGGATATGAATGAGTTCCTCCCTGTTTGTTTATGTACCACATCACTGTGGTGTTGTCTGTTCTTATCAATAGCTGCCGTGGATGCAGTAGGTCTTTGAAAGCCATAATAGCATTTATTACTGCTA
This sequence comes from Protopterus annectens, assembly GCF_019279795.1. Classification (NCBI taxonomy): domain Eukaryota; kingdom Metazoa; phylum Chordata; order Ceratodontiformes; family Protopteridae; genus Protopterus; species Protopterus annectens. The sequence continues at coordinate 765,245,614 of NC_056743.1, read as the reverse complement.
GTATTTCCTTTTGATTGATGTGTAGGTGCTTTTCTTTTAGTGAACATTTGCCCTGAATGCACCGATCTGTCATGTGCACCCCCCCCAGGCATAGTCCGAGGAGTCTGTTGTGATGACTTGATTTGCTTGAGGCTTGCAGAATGGGAGACCTATGTTTCTTTGGCATGCTTGAGCCCACCACAGAAATTCCTTTTGAAGACATGGAATCAGTGGTATTATTGTTTCCAAACTGTGGCTGTGTTGAGACCATAAGTTTTTTAGGTACCATTGATGTTTCCTCATATGTAGCTTTGCACATGGGATTAGCAGGATGCAAGATGCCATGAATCCCAGAGCCTGCAGGATTTTCCTTGCAGTCAGCCTGGTGAAGGTTGCCAGTTTTCTGAAGTATTGAGTTAATTGCCCTTGTTTCTCTGGCGTGAGGTAGGCCATCTGGGTGTTTGTATCCAAGCTGGCACCCAGGACAATTATTGTTTGAGAGGGTATTAGTCTTGACTTCTTTTTGTTGACTGTGTATCCTAGAGATTTCAACAACATTATTACAAACGCCAGGTGTTTCAGAAGAGTGTGTTTGCTGTCCGCTTGGATCAGGCAGTCGTCCAGATATGGGTATATTTGTATCCCATGAAGTCTGCAGAAGGCAATTACTGATGCCAGGCATTTCGTGAACACTCTGGGCGCAGTAGATAAGCCAAAGGGCAATGCAGAGAATTGATAATAGGATGAACCTGCAAGAAATCTGAGGTATCTTCTGCAATCTTGTCTGATTGGGACATGCAGGTATGCCTCCTTGAGGTCCAATGTCACCAGCCAAGACTCCTTCCCAGCATGGGAAGAAGCTGCTGTAATGTGAGCATCTTGAACTTTGGTACGAGTAAATATGTGTTTAGGATGGATAGGTCCAAAATAGGTCTCCAATCTTTGCCCTTCCTTGGTACCAGGAATAGTCTGGAATAAAAACCTTGACCCTGTTCTTTTGCAGGTACCTCTTGAATAGCTTTCATGTCCATGAGATCTGAATTTGTTTCTGTGCCTCTGCCCTTTGATTGTGTGGCAGGTTTGGCATGCCTCTCATTTTTGGAAGGGTGTGAAAGTGGAATCTGTAGCCTCTGTCTATAATGTCCAGGATCCATTTGTCTTTTGTGACAATATGCCAATTTTTCGAAAATAATGCCAGTTTTCCGCCTAAAGGTGCGGCCATTTGAGCCTTGCTTGGCATGCAAAGGGGAAAGTCATTGGGTCTGCTTTCTGAATGGCTGTGAACTATCCTCACCCCCTCTTGGTGTAGGTGTTTGCCATTGTCTACCTCTAAATGATCCTTGAGATTGCCCTCTACCTCTCGGGCGCCTGTATCTACCTCTTTGAGGTCTGTCTGTGGCTGGAAAGGACCAATTTTTGGAAGGCCAATTTCTACTGAAACGAGGCAGTTGTACCTGTAGGAAATCTTTCACTGTTTGCATTAATTTTGCCTTTTCCTCCATTTTCTTTAATACCTCCTCAGCTTTAACACCAAACAATACATCTTTTTGAAGAGGTGCATCTAGTAATTTAGCTTTGACATGATCTGGTAAGGTTTGCTCTTTGAGCCAAGCATGTCTACGTATGACTGATCCTGTAACAGCAGCTCTACAAGAGGCCTCTAAAGCATCAAAACCACATTGCAAGGTATGTTTACCCACTTGCTCTGCACTATGCAACAAATCCTGCAACTCCTTCAAGTCTGGTTGTTCAGGTTGTGACATTTTGCTTTTCAACTGAGATAACAAAAACTGTTGATACTTTAACATATGGAACTGACAGTTTAATGCCCTCATGGTTAAAGTGGCCGAGGTGTATACCTTTTTCCCCACCTTTCTAAAGCTCTGGAATCTCTCTCTGAAGGTAATGGATTTTTGGCAGTGGAGGCCTTAATTCCCTTGGGACCCTGTGAAATAGTTTCTGGGTCAGCTGCATGGCTTTTGTATACGAATTGGTGTGAATCAGGCACCCCGTAATACCTGTCAGGCTTGACTGGAGCTGGAGGTAAAGAATCTGGGTTAAGGCTGGCCTCTGAATACACATCATCTAATATGTCTAAGACAGGAGGTATAGCCAGAGGCCTGTGCTGAGGGAGCAAGAGGAAATCCCTGAGCCTTTTCTTGGAGTTTGAGTACTCTTGGCCTTCCCAGTGGAAGTGTTCCCTCAAGGTATGCAAGGTTTCCCCAAAAGAGTAATCCTCAGGGGGGAGACAGAGGGAATGGACTCCTCTGCATCAGAATCTTCGAAAGGGGAGTAAGAATGTTCCTGGCCCTCAGAATGTTCTGAAGTAATGCAGGCCTGGTCCGAGGAAAGGTATTCCTCCTCCACTCTGGGCCTTTTGTCTGTGTGTGGGGGGGGGGGGTTGAGAATCCCTGATAAGAGTAATCAAATCCTCAGCCATTTTGAGCATCTGCTTTTTAGGCATGGGGCCTTGAGAGAGGCCCTGTGGAGCTTGTCTTTTAGAATGCATAGCTGCTTTAGATTTAGTGTAAGCCTTAATGGAAAAAGAAGAAGGCGGCCTGAAGACACCTTGAGAGGTGGCAGGCCTGTCTGAACTCTGAGTTTCCCCACCAAGAGTGACTTCGGTATCTGTAGTCGGGGTGTGGGCCGAAGAGCCTGCCACCTCGGGCACAGAAGATACCGCTAATGAAGTGTCATCGGTAGTCAGGGGCTGCGTAGGCGCCTCACTGAGAACCGGAGCACATGTAGTCGGCTTCAGCGTGGTGTCGGTAGAAGTCGTGGACCTCGTATGTCGGTCCTCGTCTTTACATAGTTTACTCAAAATTGGAGTCGGAGTATCCAACGACATGTTGTAATTAAACTTTTTGCCAAAATAGTGTTGGGCAAACTCCGCCCGACGCTTAATAGTGCGTCTGTTGAATGTAGCACAAAAACGACAGGCCGAGACATCATGGTCAGGGCCTAAGCAAGGTATACAGAGGGAATAGAAATCCTTATGCGGTATTTGCTTCCCACATGAAATGCAATTATTAACTTTGTCTGACATCGGTCTGAGGCAAGAAAAGTTTCTAACGGGTACTTAGCTTTCTAGAAGTCTTCGGTTGAAAAATATTCGTAATCTCAGGAGCTGGCCGACCGGCACTTGCGAACTGCTTCTGCTTCGGGCACCGCGTGGCAAGAAAGACTGAAGAAAATGGCGTCGGCTGGTTCTTTTATACCCCTGTCGCACTGACTTCAGGGAAGAAACGACGACAACCGACGCCGGACCTAGACTTTGAAATTCGGCCGACCGAGGACCCGCCTGACGGCAGGAGAACCCATCTGTTATGACTGCAGCTGTATGCACGATGAACATCTGTACTATGTTCATCGTGTTACCCTGCTGCAGTCATCAAACTTGGGTAGAATCCCAAAGCTAAGGATGGGTGGAGGAGTCAGAGTTAGAGGAGGCTAGGAGGCCCTGCAGAACTGCAGTGGCGAAGCCAGCTCTAGTCTTAGAGTAAAGTGGTAAGTGATAGTGTTTGGTAAAGGTGTGTACTGAACTCCAAGTTGCAGCTTCCAAAAGCTCCTTGGTTGGAACCCGCCTGAGGAAGGCTGTAGATGTAGCAGTTGCCCTGGTAGAGTGGGGCCTAATGGTAGCAGGAACTGGTTTTCCATGATGGGTATAGCAAAAATGAATGCAATGTCCTATCCATTTGGAAATGGTTTGTTTTGATATAGCCTTCCCTTGTGAAGCTGTAGCATAGGATACAAAGAGCTGGTCAGATTTTCTGAAAGCCTTAGTTTTATCCAAGTAGTAACGAAGTTGCCTGTGAATGTCCAAGGAATGCAGGAGTCTTTCTCCTTTGTTCTGTGGATTTGGGAAGACGGTGGGTAAGTGGATGGTTTGATTTAAAGCCACACTGGAAACCACCTTAGGCATGAAGGAAGGATTAGTTCGTAGAGAAACTCTGTCTTGATGGAAAATGAGGAAAGGTTCCACTGCCATTAGTGCCTGCAGCTCTGAGACTCTTCTAGCTGAAGTTATTGCTAGCAGCAGGGCAGTCTTCCATGATAGAAACTGTAGATCTGCAGATAAAGCTGGTTCAAAGGGAGGTAACATAAGCTTTTTCAGAACAAAATTGAGGTCCCATGTTGGTGTAGGTGCTCTCCTGGGGGGCCCAATGTTTTTTGCCCCTCTGAGGAACTGCCTTAGAAGTGGATGTGAAAATAAGGGTGGATCTGTTTTGTAGTGGGCTGAAATAGCTGATGCATGGATTTTAATGGAAGAAAAAGAAAGTCCTTTGTGCAACATCTCAGTTACATACTGTAGAATCTGAGGCATGTGAGGCTGAAGTGTGTTTTGGCCTTTAGCTTGGTTCCAGGCGCAAAACCTTTTCCATTTGTCCGAGAAGGCCTTCCTGGTGCTGGGCCTCCCAGCTTCCAGAATAACATCCATAACTGCTTGGGAAAGAGGAGCTGGCTGGATGCTTAGGCGATTTGCCATGCAGCCAGATTTAAGGTTTTGAGCTGGCTGTGAAGAATCTGATTGTTTTGCTGTGTGAGAAAATGGGCAATTTGTGGTAAAATCCAAGGTGGGCCCTGGGCCATATTCCTCAATATTGGGTACCAGTGCTGGCGTGGCCAGTCTGTGGCTATGAGTTTCAGTCGTGGTCTCTCCTTTCTGACTTTCAGAAGCACATTTGTGAGGAGAGGCAATGGAGGGAAGGCATACACTGTCAGGTTTTTCCAAATGAATGAGAGTGCGTCCACTTTCCAAGCTTGATAGTGAAGTGTCCTTGTACAAAATTTTGTTAGCTGATAGTTTTGAGGACTGGCAAATGGGTCTATGTCTGGAAGGCCCCATTTTTGAGTTATCATTGCAAATACTTGTGGATCCAGTTTCCACTCGTGGGGATCCATGATGTTTCTGCTGAGGTCGTCTGCCAACGTGTTCATTTTTCCTGGCAGGAATTGAGCTTGTAACTGAACTTGGCAAGCCAGAGCTGTGTTCCACAAGGTCACTGCTTGCCTGCATAGAGGATAGGAGTGTGTACCCCCTTGTTTGTTTATGTACTACATTACTGTGGTGTTTTCTGTCCTTATTGTAAGTTGTCCTGGATGTACTAGATTCTTGAAGGCTGTCAGAGCATTCTGTACAGCTAGCATCTCTTATTGATTGATGTGCAGATTCCTTTGATCTGCAGTCCATACGCCTTGAACGCACTGTCCTGCCATGTGTGCCCCCCAGGCGTAGCCCGATGCATCTGTTGTCATAGTTTGCCTGGCTGAGAGCAAGGTGAAAGGCTAACCCTTGTTGAGGTGACATGCCTGTGACCACCATAGAAACTCCTGTTGTAGGCAGGGAATAAGAGATATCATTGTGTCCAAGCTGTGGCTGTGTTGAGACCATACGCTTTTTAGGTACCACTGTAATTTCCTCATATGCAGCTTTGCAAATGGTATTAGTAGTATGCAAAATGCCATGAAGCCCAAGGCCTGCAGAATTTTTCTTGCAGGTAGTTGGGTCTTTGTTGCCATTGTTTTGAAATATTGAGTCAGTTGTAGTTGTTTGTCTGGCATCAGATAAGCCTTCTGGGCCGTTGTATTCCAGCTGGCACCCAGGAATGTCATATTTTGTGAGGGTACTAGTTTTGATTTCTTTTAGTTTACATTGTACCCCAGGAAACTTAGAAGATGTTTTACAAAAGCCAGATGTTGTAAGAGAATGTCCTTGCTTTCTGCTTGGATGAGGCAGTCGTCCAGGTATGGGTATATCTGAATTCCTCTTTGTCTGCAGTATGCAATTACTGGTGCCAGGCATTTTGTGAAGACCCTGGGCGCAGTAGATAAGCCAAAGGGCAGTGCAGAGAATTGGTAATGGGTTGAACTTGCAATGAAATGGAAGTATCTTCTGCAACTTTGTCCAACAGAGGCATGCAGGTATGCCTCCTTGAGGTCCAACATTACTAGCCATGCTTTCTTGCCCAACATGGGAAGAAGCTGCTGTAGTGTTAGCATCTTGAATTCGGGTACTTGTAAGAAGGTTATTATACCACACAAAGGAAAACTCCGTTGCAACTTTGTAGAAAGCTTTAATCCAACAAGATGTAGTTACATCCAGTAACACAAGAAACACACTGCTGTTCTCTTCTCTAGCGCCTCGGCAAATAGCCTTTACAGAGTAAATAGTTCACTAAACTGAACAATTAGCCTCCCTTTTAAACATCTACTATCATACATTAATTACTTCTAATTATTCAATCAACCATCTGATTCATTTTTTAAAAGAAGAAAAAAAGTAGAAAAAATAAAATGCATAAAACGCTGTATTTTTAACAAACACTAATTACAACAAACTTTTCCATGAGCAGACATTATTCAAACCATTAGGTTTGAGTGTATTAAATTTTAATATAAAATATAATTCCTTTTTCCTTTATATTTGTTTTATGGACTTATCATTTAAATACTTTGTATTCTCAATACTATCCAACACTGAGACTTTCAAATTCTCCACCTTACCCCCATGATACTTTTGAAAATGCCCTGCCAAAGGGCTGGTTTCCTTGTTTTTTAAAATATCCCTAACATGTTCCTTAATCCTACAAGCCAATGTTCTTTTGCTCTCCCACATAGAACTTTTTGCAAGTACATTCAATTCCATATACTACCGCCGTAGAATTACAATTATATATTCCCTTAATTTCAAATGTAATATCATTAATTCGATGAAATTGTTTTACAATAAACTTGCAAATGGTACATTTCCCACATCTTTTTGTTCCCTGTTCCATAACTTGTGACGACATTGGCAAACATGCCATTTTAAACCTACTATGTATCAAGAAATCTTGTATATTTCTTCCCCTCTTGTAAGAAAAGACTATATTCTTATTTGTTAAATGATCTACTTCTTTTTGTAATAACTTCCAACTATTTAAAACGTGCTGTTTAACACTATTTGAGGCTATAGAATATGTGGAGACAAAATATACATTCTCTTTGCTGTCTTGTGATGTTTTCCACATCCCCTCAGCATAATACTTTCCGCATTTTTTAACTTTATCTAAACTCTGCTTTATATTATATTGGTCATAACCCCTTTCTTTAAATTTATTGCAACTTAATATAAGTTCCTTTTCTTTGGTATTAAGATTACTACACAATCTATTTACCCTATTCAACTCTGTATAGGGAATAGCTTTCATAATATGCAAAGGATGATGGCTACTGCCATGTAATATGGAACCACTACCTTGAAATTTCCTATGTATTTGATATTCTAATTTTTGCCCTTTATTACCTATTATTGAAATATCTAAATATTGCACTTTTTGGCCTTTTTGTAGCCCATCAAACTTAATATTCATTACATTATCCTGTATTTCAGTTAAAAATTTATCTAGTTCTTGTTGCCCCCCTTGACAAATGAACAATAAATCATCAATGTAACGGTAATATGTATGTACATATTTGTTGAAAAAGGCATTAGTATATATATGTTTGTTTTCAAAAAATCCCATAAATACATTTGCATAGCTCGGGGCAAAGGCTGCCCCCATAGCCGTGCCCTGCTTCTGTTTATACATGGAACCATTAAATTCAAACATGTTGTTGGTTAAACATATATCAAACAATTCCAATACATAATCCACCGTGCATTTTCATTACCCATAAAGTGCTTAATAGCCATCTTTCCATCTTCATGCCTTATGTTAGTATACAGGCTCACTACATCTATTACTACAAAATACATATCTGCCTTCCAACATATATCCTTTATCTTTGATATGAAATCAAAGACATCCTTGATATAAGATGGTAATTTACAAACAACAGGCATCAAATACAGATGTAAAAACTTGGAAATGTTTTCCAAGTACCCATTTGTCGCTGACACTATAGGACGTCCTGGTGGTGGAAAGACATTTTTGTGTATTTTTGGGATGCAATAAAAACATGGCATTCTCGGAGTATTAATATTGAACTTGTCTTTTACATCCTTATAGGAAAAATAATGTAGTCTATAGCCTTTATCAATAATATATTCATACTTTTTTTGTGCCTCATTGTACTCTTTCATATCTATTAATTCATATATATTTTCATTTTTCAAGTGTTCATAACACATTTCTAGATACTGATTTACATTTAATATGACCAATTTCCCTCCTTTGTCAGAAGGTTTAAATATTATCTTGTCATCTCTGCTTAAGGCATTCAAACACTTGTAAGAAGGTGTTTAGAATTGAAAGGTCCAGAATTGGTCTCCAGGCATTGTCCTTTCTGGGAACTAGAAAGAGTCTTGAGTAAAATCCTTGGCCTTGCTCTCGTGTAGATACCAGCTGAATGGCTCTCATGTCCATGAGAGCTGTGATTTGTTTTTGTGCCTCTGCCCATTGATTTTGTGGCAGGTTTGGCATTCCTCTTTTCATTGGCAAGGTGTGAAAATGGAATCTGTATCCTCGTGAAATTATGTCTAGGACCCATTTGTCCTTTGTGACAATGTGCCAGTTGTCTGAAAAAAGTGCGAGTTTTCCTCCCAAGGGTGCTGCCAAGAGTGTTGCTTGGCCAGGTGAGGTGCAAGTCATTGAGTTTGCCTTCTTGTAGTTTGGGACCTGTCTTCTCCTCCCTTCTGTGTTGCAGTGCCCCATTGTCGAGGCTTGTATTGGGCTTGTGGTTGTCCTCTGCCTCTTGGACATCTGTATTTACCCCTCTGTGGTCTGTCAGTAGCTGGAAAGGACCAATTTTTTGTTGGCCAATTTCTGCTGAAGCGAGGGAGTTGTACCTGTAGAAAATCTTTGACTGTCTGCATAGATTTTGCCTTATCCTCCATTTTCTTTAAGACTTGTTCTGCTTTAACTCCAAAAAGAACATCCTGCTGTAAGGGAGCATCTAGACGCTTTGCTTTAACATGGTCAGGCAGAGTTTGTTCCTTTAACCAAGCATGCCTACGTATAACAGACCCAGTGACAGCTGCTCTGCAGGAAGCCTCCAAAGAATCAAACCCACATTGTAAAGTATGTTTGCCCACCTGTTCAGTTGCATGCAACAGATCCTGCATTTCTTTTAATTCAGACTGTTGAGGGAGTGTGCTAATTTTTTTTTAAACTGAGACATTAGAAATTGCTCATATTTTAGCATGTGAAATTGGCAATTTAGTGCCCTCATAGCTAGAGTGGCTGAGGTGTAAACCTTTTTCCCCCACCTGTCTAGTGCTCTGGATTCCCTTTCAGAGGGTACAGGATTTTTTGCCATAGAAGCCTTAGCCCCTTTGGGACCCTGTGAGATAGTCTCTGGATCAGCAACAGGGCTTTTATAAAGGAATTTGTGGGAATCAGGCATTCTATAGTATCTGTCAGGTTTGGCTGGAGCAAAAGGCAGAGAATCTGGATTCAAACTGGCTTCTAAGTAAACATCATCCACAATGTCTAAAACTGGGGGGATGGCAAGTGGTCTGTGCTGGGGGAGTAAAAGAAACTCTCTGAGCCTTTTCTTTGAGTCAGAGTAGTCCTGATCTTCCCAGTGAAAATGTTCCTTCATAGTGTGTAAAGTTTTCCCAAAGGAGTAGTCTTCAGGGGGAGAAGCTGAGGGAATAGAATCCTCAGCATCAGAATCTTCATAAACGGGAGAAGGAGTAATCTTGGTCCTCAGAGGAGCCTGAGGAAATAGACACTTGATCAGAGGAGGCATAATCTTCCTCTTGTCTAGGCCTTTTGTCGGGTGGGGGTTGGGAACCCCTGATTAAAGAGATCAAATCTTCAGCCATTTTGAGCATCTGTTTCTTAGGCAAGGGGCCTTGAACTGGAGACTGAAGTGCAGTCTTTTTAGGTTTAATAGGAGTCTTAAGCTTAGGATACGTTTTTATGGTGAGCGTAGTCGGTCTGAAAACACCTTCAGAAACCGAAGGTGTTTCTGTAGCACCATCTCTTTCGGCAGTGTCGTCGGTAGAGGCTAAACAAAATGGCTGCGTCGGCCTAGCACTCTCCGCCAAAGGCTCCGAAGTGGTCTCTGGTTCCAGATCTGCGATAGTCAGGGGCTGCGTAGGAGCCTCGCTGAAGACCGGTGAACCGGAGACCGGTCCAGCCGAGGCTTCGGAGTCTGGCTTGGATCTAGGCTGCCTGTCCTTATCCTTGCGTTTTTTGTGCACGCCGATAGTCGGTTGCTCCGACGGCATTGCGTAGTTAAATTTTCTACCGAAGTAGTGTTGTGCAAAATCAATGAGTCTTTTTATAGTACGCTTATTAAACCTAGCACAAAAACGACAACCAGTGACGTCGTGGTCTGGGCCTAGGCTAGGTATGCAGTAAGAATGAAAATCCTTATGAGGTATTTGCTTCCCACAAGAAATACAATTATTAACTTTTTCTGACATCGGTCTGAGGCAAGAAAAGTTTCCCCAATGGGGTACTTAGCTTTATTGAAGACTTTGGATCTGAAATTCGACTTCAAAAATCTCAGGTGTCGGCCGACCGGCACTTGCGAACTGCTTCTGCTTCGGGCACCGCGCAGCAAGAAAGACTGAAGAAAATGGCGTCCGATGCAATATATATACCCCTGGCACACTGATGTCAGGGAAGAAGCGACAGCAACTGACGCCGGACCAAGACTTTGGAATTCCGGCCGACTGCAGGACTGCCTGACGACAGGATAACCCAAGTGTGATGACTGCAGCAGGGTAACACGATGAACATCTGACAATTTAATGCCCTAATAGCAAAAGTAGCAGAGGTATATACCTTCTTACCCCATCTGTCCAAAGGTCTGGAATCCCTGTCCGAAAAGGTGGGATTCTTAGCTGTAGTTGCCTTGATACCTTTAGGCCCTATGGGAAATTATCTCTGGGTCAGCAGTAGGATTCTTGAAAATAAATATGCGAGTGTCAGGTACTCTTGCAGTACCAGTCTGGTTTCCTAGGGGCAGGGAGCAAAGTATCAGGAGTAAGACTGTATTCCATGAAAAAATCATTAACAACCTCCAAGACAGGGGGTATAGTTAAAGGCCTGTGCTATGGCAAACCTAAGAATTCGCAGAGTCTCTTTTTGGACTGGGGATAGTCTTGGCATTCCCAGTGGAAATGCTCTCTTAAGGTATGTAAGGTTTCACCAAAAAGAAAATCCTCTGGAGGGAAGGCAGAGGGAATGGATTCCTCTGCACCTGAATCCTCATAAGCAGTTAAGGACATGTCTTCATAATCAGATACCTCAGTGTTATCAGACTCCTGGGTCTGTTGAAGCTGCAGGGGACTGGTCTCTTTTCCTCTTAGCAGGAGAAGGCGGACTTCCCCTAATCAGCGTAATAAGGTCTTCAACCATTCTAAGCATTTGTCTTTGAGGCATGGGTGGATGTGCATGCACTTTGGTCACCGGTTTTCCAGGCGTAGCACGTACTCTAGGCCTGATAAACTCGGTAGTTTTAGATAGAAAAGAAGTAGTCAGTTTGAGTCGAACATCGGTAGTGTGAAAAACTACCTCAGAAGCCGGTGCCTGCACAGCAGCTCCGGACCCATCCAAGGTAGAGACATCCGCAAGTTCCATAGTCAAAGAGCAGCCTCACAAGACACAGGACTTCGAATGGGTCTCGGTAGAGGCCTGTGAATCCATAGAAATGGGCCATTACGGGCTGCGAAAGTGCCTCACTGAGTACCGGTGAATTGGCAACTAGCTTAGCAGAAGCATCGTCGGCAGCTTTGGACCTATGCTGTCTATCTTTATCCTTACGCTTTTTCGGAATATTAGTAGTCAGATGGCTTACCGAAGCCATTTCGGAATACGGAGATAGAGAGCAAAAGAATTTAGCAACAATAAGAGCCTGACGACGGATGGTTCGGGCGTTGAACAAAGCACAAAACCGACAGTGAGGTACGTCTTGGTCTGGACCGAAACAGGTGGCGTAGTAAGAATGAAAATCTCTGTATGCTATTTGCTTTCCACGGGCAAGAGAATTGTTACCTTTTCCTGACATCGGTTAGAGCAAGAAAAAAAGGATCCTCAACAAGGTACTTAGCTTTATAAGACTTCAGGATTATTCAATTTGTAATCGAAAATTCAGGTAGCGGCCGACTGGGCTCCTCGGCAAGAAAGATTGATGCAATGGCATCAGCTGCTTGTTTTTATACCTCTGATGACTTGACGTCAGTACTGGAGCGACAGCAACCAACACAGAAATACTAAGTCTCTGGTATTCGGGCCGACTGAGGGCTACCAGCACTCAGATAACTCAAGTGTGATGACTGCAACAGTGAAACACAAAGAACATCTTATGGTTTCCAGTCAATCTGTTATGGGGTTATCAGACCAGGAGATAAAACATTACTAATGGCAATTGAAAAATTTCCAAGAAATACAGACAAGGTACCCAACTGGGTAACAGAAGGTAAATATAAGTCATTCTCTTGAGAATGTTTTCATTGCATGAAAGAACTGGCAAGTACAGAAAGCTGATTTACTAAGGCAGTGCCAATGGCAATACAGGTTTCACAGGTAGTTACTTGGCACACACTCCAGAAAATGGGACCTATACCAAATTTCCAACTATCCCAAAGCAATGTCTGGTTAAGTGACTTTCTGAAGGTCCACATGGCAAGCAACTGAAGGTGGAAAGATTCAAACACAGTACCCTTGACAAAGGAAGTAGCTCATTAACAAATCAGAGCTTTAGTCCTCTACAATAGCAGCCAGATACACTAGGGGCTAGTTTAGAAACTCGTTAATAGCTGATTAACCAAACCACGGACTGTGTGTTACTCTCATCTATACTACGACTAGGGATGTCTGTATTAGATCAGATGATCATAAACATCAACTAAAACAAACTGAACTCCAGTTAATTAATAAGACAGACTGCGTAGCTCAGTTTTTTTTTTAAAGCACCATGTTTCAAAGTCACACTAAGTAACTCAAGTACAAACTGAATGGTGTGAAATCTATGAAAGTTAGGCAGCAAAGACAACGGTTATACTATACCTGACTGCAAAAGCTGTGTCAGAATATCTGCCACTCTAGGAAGATTTTCTCCTGTTGCAAACTGTGGCAATTCCTTAATTGCTTGGCGACGTATCTGTAGCATTAAAAAACAATGATTTAAATGACTTCACTCCTAAAGTTCCAGCAGATTTATCAGTTATCAGCATTCAAATAACATTTAATACGCCCTCCCTAAAACTACAAGCGAGCACAGAATCCAATGCACATATAGTAAACAGTTCTATCTCTTGCTGGAAAACAGAGCAGTATAGAAGCTCAACAGCAGCAGAGGAAGAATGACACAAAACCATCAACATTCTTAAGGTCTGTCCAGTTTTCCCCACAAACTAAAACATTCCTTAACAAATATGTGATGTATTCACCATAATAATACATCTTTGAGACTTGCTTATCCAGATGCAGGAGCAAAAAAACCACAGACACGAGCGCACACAGACATGTGCGCACACACAGACCGGCGCACACACACACATACGAGCGCAGCCGGCACACAGAAGACGCACATAGATCCATGTGCGCGCGCGCACACACACACGCGCGCACACACCTGCCCCCAGAGCATTCTCCAGTACCTTTCACTATGAGAAGGCGAGATGAAACATCCAATTATACTCTGACAACTTCACATGAAAAACAGACCAGTAATAAAATGGGCCACTAATAAAAGTCCTCCGTCACAAGAAGGTACATAAAGAAAATGAGAGGAATGTGCCCTGCAACTAGACGTTACATCTTGAAGCTGCACTGTTATAATTGCTACCTCTCAAAAATACAGTTGCATAAGTAAACTTACCATAGTGGTAGATGACTGCAGTAGCCGTACACATATGGGTTATATTCTGCCAGGAATATAAACAGCTGGCTATCTTGTAAAGCTTCAGGGCACCTTCCACAAGTTCAAACCATAGACATCTCATGCTGAGCTGCCTAAAAACACAGGTTTGAGCACCAAGCATAAAGGCAAGCTGAAATGGCCTGAGTGGACTTGGCTTAAAAAAAAAATTACACACATATAACAACCTGCAAAACAACATACTCAAAAACAAAGAGAGGTGGAGGGAGGCCACGGCTACTGCAGTAATTATCATTTAAACATCTACAGTTATAGAAGGTTTACTACACAACTGTACTATGTTCATCATATCGATTACAGCCGCAGTAGTCTTAGCTACATTGGTAGATTAACCTAGCTTACTGCAGTTGGAAGGTGGAAGAGGAAGTGTCCAGGAGCCCCTGGAGAATGGCCCTCAAAGTCTGATCTAGATCTAGAGAAGCAGTCAAGCAAATAGGGCGTTGTAAATGTGTGCAGGACCAAGTTGCAACTTTTAGAATACATCTAAAATCCAACCTTTTCTATACGGTCAAAGATGAAGCCAAAGCCTTGGTAGAGTGGAGCTTGAACTTGACTGGAAAAAATGTTATTGTGGGGAATACATAAATAAAAAAAAAAAAAAAAGTTAACTGCCTTAGACAACCATTTAGAAATAGTCTGTATTGGCAAAGGTTATCCCTTCGTACCTTCACTTTAGGAGTGATACTGCAGTAGAATTCCCCCTTTATATTTTAGACTGCTATGTTGGTTGCGGAATCCTTGCAAGTTTTTTGGGATATGTAATCTCCTGGGAGTGGAAGTGGAAGACCAATGAAGGGTCAGTCATAAAAAAGGCACAACAGTAAATGTACTTTCTGCGACAGCTGAGGAAGTTAAACCTCCCACAGGAACTGTTGATTCAGTTCTATACAGCAATCACTGAGTCTGTTCTCAGCTCATCCATAACGGTGTGGTTGGGATCTGTCTAATCATGACAAAAATAGGCTACATCGAATAGTCAAGTATGCCGTAAATATCACTGGTGCTAGTTTGCCCTCCTTACAGGACCTGTACTATTCCAGAGTCATGAAAAGGGCAGAGAAGATAATCACTGATCCTTCACATCCAGGCCACCATCTTTTTGAACTATTACCATCAGCCAGGCGTTGTAGATTAATACGCACCAAAACAAGCAGATATAAGAACAGTTATTTTTTCACAGGCCATCAATTTCATAAACGGTTTACTCAGATTATTAAGTTGGGGTATTCTTTCTCCCCAAACCTCCAAGGATTCTGCAGCATTGTTTACATATTGTTAATACTTGTTTCTTTCAGAGGTTATTACAGTATTTCTTGCACTGAGTTGCACTTTGCACCTTGTATGTACATGTACATTTACTTTTTTGTTTTTTTGTCTTGTTCTTAATAGCTGCATGTATGTTGTTTGTCTTGTTAGTAAACCGCTGAATGTATGCATGTCATTTATGTAATTCATACTTGGAGAGTCAATGAAACTGGAGTCAAATTCCTTGTATGCATGCATACTTGGCCAATAAATCTGATTCCGATTCTTCAGAAGAAAAGAACAGCTGATCTGAAAGACTTAGTTCTGGCAATACAGTACCCAAGTTGTTTGTGGACATCTAAGGTATGGTGTATCTTTTCTCCCTCATTTTTTTAATATCAATAAAGAAAATGAGGGGAATGATACTTTGACAAAGTAAACTCTGAAACCACATTAGGCACAACTCAGATCAATTCTCAAAACCATAAGAGTTTGCAACTCAAATATTCTTGCAGACATCAGCACAATCACAAACTGTTTTCCATGTAAAAAAAAAAAACCCTCAACTCAGCCAGATTAACACTTATTCCATTTGAACCAGCTAGCTTCTCCAACAAAAGTATGATCCCAAGAAGAAGCCACTGTGTTTTTTTTTTTTTGTTTTCGAGATCCCTTAAATAAAACCCCTTTCAAAAATATGTCAACATGAAAAAGTCTTGAAAAAAAAAAAAAAGAGGATCCATGGGCAGACTTGATGAAATAGCCAACATTTAAACCTTAAAGGAGGAGGAGTTAGAAAGGCCATAGGATAGTAACGCACACAAATATTGTGAGACCAGAGAACAACTAGCCTTGAATGAGTGCTGGTTATGCTGTACGCACCAACTAGAAAAAAAAAAGTTATGTACATAACATTCCATCTGTGTTATCCATTTGCATTCTTCCTTAACAAATGGGTTCGGATCCAATCCTAGGATCAGACTTTTTTTACAGCTTGTGGAACAAGTCTATATAACATTTAAAAAAAAAAAGAGATGAGATAACATCTGCAGCTCAAATAAAGGAGCGTTAGTCTCTTCAGCATCTTCTAATCCTTAAAGTCAAATTGATAGGGGTTTGGAGGGAGGGGAGATGAAGAATGAAACGGGACAAAAATGGAAAGTTAAGGTAAATACATAACTTTTTTATCTGATGTGGTCACTTTCATTTATTCCTCAAATGGTACACAATCCCCAGCTAACTAAATCTCAGGAAGACTCTTAAAGAGGGAACTTCCTGAGCACCACTGAGTCTAAGGCCGCTCTTCCCCAAGAGACCAGATCCAATTTGTAATGAGCAATAAAGGCATAAGGATTAGCCCAAATTGCAGCTGCACAAATATCATCCAAGGAATATCTGGATTAAAATACAGAAGTTGCCACAGACCTGCTGGAATGAGATTTTAAAGGTTCTGGCAAAGACAAACATGATTTTTTTTGTAAACAAAGGAAATACAATTAGTTAACCATTTGGCTAAAGTCACTTTAGTAACTGGTTTGCCCAATTTTGAATTCTGATCCAATTTCCTGAAAATGTTTTTCCTATGTAGATAAAAACGTAACTGCCTGTGAACATCCAACAAGGACAACATATACTCTCTGTTTGAGAAACTGGGAAAGAAAACTGGAAGGCCGATAGTTCGATTGATATTGTATTCTAACACCACTTTAGGAAGGAAGGATGGGTTGATTCGCAAGGATACCCTATCTTTATGAAAAACAAAATAAAGAGTGTTAGAAGACGAGGCTTGAAGTTCTGAGACTCTTCTAACAGAGGTAATGCCTAGTAAAAAGGAAGTCTTCCAGGTTAAACATTTAGTTCTCACTTGGCTGATGGTTCAAAAGGAGACAGTCAAAAATTGTAAAACCAAATTCAAATTCCATGGGGAAGAGGGATCTTTAAAAGGGGAGGGTCCAAAAAGAAAGGCTCCCCTTATAAAGCCCTTAAAAACTCTGGAAGTAGCTGAAGACAAATTGTTTACTCCAATATGAAAATTAGAAATGGTAGACAGTTGTACTTTAACGGTTGAAGAACTAGCACCTTCATTAAAAATTATAACTAAAAACTCAAGAAAGTACAGTCGTGTACACTTACCATAAATGCAGATTTGAGTGTATTCACTGTTGCAGTCATCACTTTTGGGTTATCCCTGCCAGGGTATCCCTCAGTCGGCCCGAATACCAGAGGCGTAGTATTTCTGCGTCGGTTGCTGTCGATCCACGACTGAAGTCAGGTTGCCAGTGGTATAAAATCAGGCAGCAGACGCCATTACATCAGCTTTTCTTGCCCTAAATGTCAGGAGCCCCGAATAAGGAGCTAAGTTATGGTGGAAGAACACCACCAGGAGAGAGTAAATACCAAAAATTCCTTGTAAGAGAAAGAGATAGAGAGAGAAAGAGACAGGGGAGATAGAAGGAGAGAAAAGTACAGTTTTGTACCTACTATAAATGTAGATGTCCGATAGATATGCAACTGCAGTCCTTACATATGGGTTGTCCTGCCTCAGGCAGCCCTCGGTCGGCCAGATTCCAAAGTCTGGGTCCGACGTCGGCTGATGTCGCCTCCTCCCCGACGTCAGAGCGGCTGGGGTATAAAGGCATCAGCCGACACCATCTTCCTCAGTGTTTCTTGCCCCAGATGCCAGGTGCCCTCCAAGGAAGGCTAAAATTAGAACTGGATAAAAACTTCCAGACACACACAATAGCAACAAACAGATACACCATAACAGATATCCCCAGCTAAGTATAAAATGAGGAAGTGGACCCAATATACAGAGGGGTAGGAGGGAGGGAAAACCTGACTGGAGTTCTATCGGACATCTACATTTATGGTAGGTACAAAACTGTACTATGTCCTTCAAGAATGCAACTGCAGTCTTTACATATGGGTTGAATACCATAGCCAAGCTGGGGGTGGTAGGCTCTAAGATAAGGATGGTGTAGCTAAAATGCCCTGCAGGACTGCCGAAGCAAAGCCTGCTCGGGATCTGGAATATAAAGGGAGGTTGTAGTGCTTGGAAAATGTATGCACGGAGCTCCATGTAGCAGCTTCTAGAATGTCCTTTATAGCCACCCCTCTTAGGAAGGCTGTGGAGGTGGCCGTGGCTCTGGTGGAGTGTGATCTGACATTGGCTGGCACACCCTTTCCATGGAAAGAATAACAAAATCTGATGCAATGTCCAATCCATTTTGAAATTGTTTGTTTGGAAATTGCTTTTCCTTGCACTGCAGGAGCATAAGCTACAAATAGTTGGTCAGACTTTCTGTTGGCCTTTGTTCTGTCCAAGTAGTAGCATAATTGTCTGTGAATGTCCAAAGTGTGCAGCAGCTTTTCCCCTTTATTTTGAGGATTGGGGAAGAAGGTAGGCAGGTGAATTGCTTGATTTAGAGACACCCTGGATATCACTTTTGGCATAAAAGAAGGACTGGTTCTTAAAGAAACCCTGTCCTGATGAAAAATGAGGAATGGAAGTACTGCCATGAGGGCCTGTATCTCCGAAACTCTTCTTGCTGAGGTTATTGCCAACAGGAAAACTGTTTTCCAGGAAAGAAATTGCAATTCTGCAGATGCTGCTGGTTCAAAGGGAGGAAGAGTTAATTTTTCCAATATGAAATTGAGGTCCCAGGCAGGCACTGGTGGTTTTCTGGGAGGTTTGATATTCCTTACCCCTCTTAGAAATTGTCTTGGCAAAGGATGTGAGAACACAGGTGGATCAGTGCTGTATCTTGCTGAAATTGCTGAAGCGTGTATTTTTATGGAAGAATAGGAAAGTCCATTATGCAGCATGTCTGCCAAGTATTCCAATATCTGTGGGATGTTCATTACTGATGCATCCTGTCCCTTTGTTGGTATTCCAGATGCTGAATCTCTTCCATTTGGCTGAATAAGCTTTTCTGGTGGAAGTTCTGCGTGCTTCTAGTAATATCTGTTGAACTTCCTTGGAGAGAGAGATATGGGGAGAGATCATGGGACCCTCCAAGCTGTCAGCTGCAGAGTTTGCAGGTTGGGATGAACCATCCTGTAATTGTGCTGAGTCAAGAGTGGAGACCATAGAGGCAGGGTCCACGGTTTGGTGCAAGTTATGCTCCTTAGTAATGGATACCAGTGCTGTCTTGGCCAGTCTGGAGCTAGTAAGATGCCTTTCGGTTGCTCTGCTTTGATCTTCAGTAGCACCTTGGTCATCAATGGTAGAGGTGGGAATGCATAGATTGTTAGAGAGTTCCAGCTGAATGAAAGAGCATCTGTTTTCCAGGCTTGTGGATGGTGTGACCTCGAGCAGAACCTTTTCAGATGATGATTGAGGTGGGAGGCAAAGAGGTCTATGTCCGGCCTCCCCCATGCAGAAGTTATTTGTGCAAAAATGTCTGGATGCAACATCCATTCGTGTGGATCCAGGATGGTTCTGCTTAGACTGTCCGCTAGAACATTGTCCCTGCCCGGAACAAACTGGGATTGTAGCTGTATGTTCAGTTTCAGGGGTTTTTCCCAAAGAGTCATTGTTAGTCTGCAAAGGGGGTAAGAATGAGTACCTCCCTGCTTGTTTATGTACCACATAACAGTGGTGTCATCTGTCCTTATTAGTAGATGACCTTGCTGAAGATATTTTCCGAAGGCCTCGATTGCATGCATTACTGCTAACATCTCTTTTTGATTGATGTGCAGATGTACTTCCTGGGGAGTCCATTGCCCTTGAATACATCTGCCCTCCATGTGCACCCCCCATCCATGGTCTGAGGCATCTGTTGTAATGGTTTGGCTTGTTTGAGGCTTGTTGAAAGGCATACCTTTGTTTAACTGGCTTGCTTGGGCCCACCACAAAAATTCCCTTTGTAGACATGGGATGAGTGGGATAATTGCTTCCAAGTTGTGGCTGTGTTGAGACCATAAACTTTTTAGGTACCATTGTAGTTCTCATGTGTAATCTTGCCAGTGGAATCAGAAGTATGCAAGATGTCATGAAACCCAGGGCCTGCAGGATTTTCCTTGCAGTCATCTGGGTGAGCTAGGCTTTTGAAGTAATGTGGTAATTGTTCTTGCTTCCCTTCTGGGAGGTAAGCCATTTGTGATTCTGTGTCTAGTTTGGCTCCTAGAAAAGTTATTTGTTAGGATGGCAGTAGTCTTGATTTTTGTAAGTTGACTGTGTATCCCAAAGCCTGTAGTAAGTGAATGACATAATTCAAGTTTTTTGTCAAGGCTTGCTTGCTGTCCGCTTGTATAAGGCAGTCGTCCAGGTAAGGATATATTTGTATCCCCTGGAGTCTGCAGTGTGCAATTACTGATGCCAGGCATTTCGTGAATACTCTGGGTGCAGTAGGTAAGCCAAAAGGCAATGCTGAGAATTGATAATGCTCTGACCCTGCAAGAAATCTGAGGTATCTTCTGCAACTGTGTCTGATTGGGACATGCAGGTATGTCTCCTTGAGGTCCAGAGTAACCAGCCAAGACCCCTTGCCCAGCATGGGAAGGAGTTGGTGTAGCGTCAGCATTTTGAATTTTGGTACAATGAGAAAAGTGTTTAGAGCGGACAAGTCCAGTATAGGTCTCCATTGCTTTTCTTTTCTTGGAACAAGGAACAGTCTTGAGTAAAATCCCTGGCCTTGTTCCTGAGGAGGAACCTTTTCTATTGCTTTGATTTGTCTCAGCTTTGAAATTTGTTCGAATGCCTCTGCCCTTTGATTCTGTGGCAGGTTTGGCATGCCTTGTTTTCTTGGTAAAGTATGGAAGTGGAACCTGTAGCCTTGGTCTATTATGTCCAGAATCCATTTGTCCCTTGTTAAAATGTGCCAGTTTTTTGAAAATAAGGATAATTTTCTGCCTAAAGGTGCTTCTCTCTGAGCCTTGGTCGACGGTGTCAAAGGCAAGTCATTGTGATTGTCCCTGTGGGGCAGGGGAAGTCCCTGCGCCACCTCTCTGATTAGTCGGTTGCCATTGGCATCCCCTGTAGGAGCCTCTGTATTGCCCTCTTCCTCGGGCATGCCTGTTTTTTCCCCTTTGAAACTTGTCAGTGTCCGGAAAGGACCAGTTCTTAGAAGGCCAATTCCTGCTGAACCTAGGAGGCTGGACCTGGAGGAAATCCTTGACTGTCTGCACTGATTTAGCCTTTTCCTCAATTGATTTCAACACATCCTGAGCATTAGTACCAAATAGCTTGTGTTTTTCCAGAGGTGCATCTAGAAGCTTTGCTTTAACATGATCTGGTAATGGCTGTTCTTTTAATCATGCGTGTCTACGTAGGACAGCCCGTCATAGCTGCCCTACATGAAGCTTCCAATGCATCATATCCACACTGAAGAAAATGATTGCTAACCTGCTGTGTGTTGTGAACCACATCCTGCAAGGTCTTTCTATCTAAAGGCTCAGGAGAGGCTAACTTTTTCTGCAAATCATCCATCAAGAAATCCTGATACTGAAACATATGAAAAAGGCAATTGAGGGCTCTCATGGCCAGTGTGGTTGAGGTATAAACTTTTTTGCCCCACCTCTCCAGGGACCTAGCTTCCCTGTCTGAGGGCAAAGGATTCTTGGCCGTGGATGATGTCACCCCTTTGGGCCCCTGGGAAATTGTTTCTAGATCAACAGCATGGGCCTTAAAGAAATGTTTGTGAGTTTCAGGGACCCTGTAGTATCTGTCCGGCTTGACAGGAGCAGGTGGGAGAGAATCAGGAGAAGTACTCTAATCTGAGTACACATCATCTAGAACATCTAGCACAGGGGGTATAGCTAAAGGCCTGTGTTGGGGTAGCTTAAGGAAGGTACGAAGCCGTTTCCTGGAGTCGGAGAATTCCTGGCCTTGCCACTGAAAGTGCTCTCTCATGGAGTGGAGAATTTCCCCAAAAGAAATATCCTCAGGAGGAGAGGCAGAGGGGATAGAGTCCTCCGCATCTGAATCCTCATAGGCCTGGAAGGACTCTTCCTGGGTAGCTGAGTGATCAGAGTCACCAGAGGCTTCATCTGAAGAAAGGGTTGTAGGTTCAAACCCAGGGCCTTTTGTCAGAAGGAGGCTGAGATCCTCTGTCAGGATGGGCCTGGGAGCCTCTGATTAAAGAAATTAAATCTGCAGCTAAAGACATGATTTGTTTATCAGCAGTGGGCTGAGGCAGAGCTTTAGGGTGAAACTTAGCCTGGCTAGCAGCCTTAGCACGTGTGTAGGCCTTGATAGACTTAGACATAGGGGGCCTAGCTGCCCCACGTGCTGGAGTAACCTTGTCCACTGGTATGGTCTCAGGCAAATCTTGGGCTTCAGAATCTGGAGGAAAATCAACCACCGGCACCGGTGCAGGCTCCGGGGCCAGAGTGATTGGTAAAGCGGTGTCGTCGGTCCGGAGCGGTGGAACAACCGCCTCAGAAGAGACCGATGCATTCGCGGTAATTTTTGGCGTGGTGTCAGTGGAAGTCGCGGGCCGAGGATGTCAGTCCCGGTCTTTCCGTTTTTTGGAAATATGAGGTGTCGGTTGTTCCGACGGCATGGTATAGGAGAATTTGTCACCAAAAAAGTCTTCAGCAAACTCTGCCCGGTGCCTGAGGGTGCGCTTATTGAAGCAAGCACAGGCCGAGACGTCATGGTCTGGGCCAAGGCAGGGGAGGCAGTAAGAATGGAAATCCTTATGAGGTATTTGTTTACCACAAGACAAACAGTTATTAACTTTTTCAGTTTTTTCTGACATCGGCTGAGGCAAGAAAAAGATCCCCAACGGGGTACTTAGCTTTTTTGATGACTTTGGATACGTAAAACACAGGAGCTGACCGACAGGCACTTGCGAACTGCTTCTGCTTCAGGCACCGCGCGGCAAGAAAGACTGGGGAAGATGGCGTCGGCTGATGCTTTTATACCCAGCCGCTCTGACGTCGGGGAGGAGGCGACATCAGCCGACGTCGGACCCAGACTTTGGAATCCGGCCGACCGAGGGCTGCCTGAGGCAGGACAACCCATATGTAAGGACTGCAGTTGCATTCTTGAAGGACACCCAGGACTGGAACAGTGAATACACTCGAACATCTACATTAATGGTAAGTGTACACAACTGTACTATGTTCTTCATGTTTCATTGTTGCAGTCATCACATTTGGGTTGATTCCCAAAGCTGAAGAAAAGGGTGGAGGAAATTAAGAAGACTGGGGGCTGGCTAGGATGCCCTGCAAGACTGGATTTAGAAAAGATAGGCAGGTGGTAATCTTTGGTGAAGGTATGAACAGAAGTCCATGTTGCAGCTTCCAGGATGTCCCTGGCGGAGACCCCTCTGAGGAAAGCTGCAGACGTGAAGGTTGCTCTGGTGGAATGTGTCCTGAGCCCCTTGGAGGAAGGTTTTCCGTGCTGTTTGTAGCAGAAATGGATGCAATGTGCTATCCATTTGGAAACTGCTCCTGCAGCGAAGCCGACTAACAATTGATCAGTTTTCGTAAAAGTTTTAGAATTTAGTCCTGTTTAGGTAGAATCTGAGCTGTCTGTGCACATTTAGAGTGCAGAATCCTTTCCCCCCTTGCTTTGAGGGTTAGGGGAAAAAGGTGGGCAAATGAATGGATTGGCAGAGAGCCACACTGGACATCACTTTTGGCATGAAGGATGGGTTTAGTCCTGAGGGAGACCGTGTCAGCATGGAAAATGATGAATGGCTCTGCAGCCATAAGTGCTTGCAGCTCTGATACTCTTTTAGCTGAAGTGATGGCCAGAAGCAAGGCCATCTTCCAAGAGAGAAATTTTAATTCTGCTGAAGCTGCAGGTTCAAAGGGGGGGGGGGGGTAGGGTGAGCTTTTCCAACACAAAGTTTAGGTCCCAAGCTGGGGTACAAGCTCTTCTGGGTGGCCTCAAGTTGTTAGCCCCTCTTAGGAACTGTTTGATGAGAGAGTGCAAGAAAAGTGGTGGCTCCGTGCTGAAATGAGCAGAGACGGCAGAGGCATGAATTTTAATAGAAGTGAAGGATAGACCCTTGTGTAGTAGGTCTGCCAGGTAATCCAGGATGAGAGGTAGGATGCCGTTCCGGCTCCCTTAGCCTGGATCCAGGTGCAAAACCTTTTCCACTTCTCAGCATAAGACTTTATAGTGCTGGGGCATCTGGCCTCTCGTATAACATCTAGAACTTGTTTGCTTAGATTGGCAGCTTGAGAAGAGGTCGGGGAATAAGCCAGGCTGCCAGACTGAGGGTCTGCAATTGGGGATGCACAAATTCTCCATTCCTCTGAGTCAGGAGTGTTGGGATCTGAGGTAGGTGCCATGGTGGCAGGGGTGAAAGGCTGCACAGCAGTGGGTACCAGTGCTGCCGTGGTCAGTCTGGGGCAATCAGGATTGTCCTCAGTTTTTCCTCTTATTTTGAGCAGTACCCTTGAAATGAGTGGTAGAGAGGGAAATGCATAGACAGAGGTTTACCCACTGGAAGAATAGAGCATCCACTTTCCTGGCCTTGCTGTGAGGTTCCCTCATGCAGAATTTGTGGAGCTGGTGACTGGAGTGGGAGGCAAATAGGTCTACCTTCAGGGTGCCCCATTTCTGGGTTACAAGGGTGAAGGTTCTTTGGTCTAGCAGGTTTCTGCTTAGGTTGTCTGCCAGAGAATTTACAGAGTCTGGCAGGAATTGTGCTAACAGGTGTAGTTGCATGGTTGCGGCCGTGTGCCAAAGGGTCATGGTGAGCCTGCACAGAGAATAAGAGCGAGTCCCTCCCTGCTTGTTGATGTACCACATCACCGTGGTGTTGTATGTTTTGATCAGCAGAGGACCCGGGGAAAGTAGGGGGTCTGAAAGCTGTTTGGGCATGCTGAACAGCTAACACCTCTTTTTGGCTCATGTGCAGATGTATTTGATTTGGGCTCCAATGGCCCTGAATGCACCTGCCATCCAAGTGTGCACCCCCAGGCATAGTCTGATCTTTCCTTAGACAAGGTATCATTGGTATAAGAGCTTCCGGGTCTTGAGAATGCGGTCACCAAATGCTTTTTAGGTACCACTGTAGTTTCCTCATATGCAGTCTGGCACATGGAATGAGTAGAATGCAAGAAGCCATGAACCCTAGAGCATGCAAGATTTTCTTTGCAGATAACTGGGTTCTGGTGGCTAGTTGAGAGAAGTGGGTTGTCAGGTAGGTTTGTTTTGCTGGTGTAAGGAATGCCATCTGGGATGCTGTGTCCAGGCTTCTCCCAGGAATACAATGTTTTGTGTGGGTACTAGTTTTGATTTCTTTTCGTTGATAGTATACCCCAGAGAGGTCAGTAGGTCCCTTACAAAGGTCAGGTGTTTTAGCAGCTTTTCCTGACTGTCTGCCTGAATCAGGCAGTCGTCTATGTATGGGTAAATTTGAATATTTCTTTACTTGCAAAAAGCAATGGTGGGAGCCCGACATTTTGTGAAAACTCTGGGAGGAGTTGAGAAGCCAAAGGGAAGCACAGAGAACTGAAAGTGCAGTGATCCTGCACGGAAACTTAGATCATTTCCTCCATGATTCCCTGACTGGGATGTGTAGGTAGGCCTCTTTTAGGTCTAGGGTGGCTAACCAAGCATCCTTGAAAAGCATAGGCAGAAGCTGCTGGAGGGTGAGAATTTTGAATATTTTTATCACTAGAAAGGTGTTGAGAATGGATAGGTCGAGAATGAGGCGCCATGTGCCCTCTTTTCAGGGCACCAAGAAGAGTCTAGGGTAGAAACCTTGGCCTGTCTGTTCTGCAGGAACATACTCTATTGCCCTCAGAGAGCAGGGAAAGGACTTGCTTTTGGCCTCTTCCCACTGGTTTGGGGGAAGATCTGGGAACCCGTTTGGGGTTGATAGAATGTGAAAATAAAAATTGTATCCCTTGTATCTATGTTGGGGACCCAGCGGTCATTGGTAATGGTGGCCCAGCTGCTTGCGTGGAAGGAGAGTTTTCCTCCTGGGGCAAGTGCAGGTGGAAGTGTAAAGTCATTGTGAGCTCTTACCATAAGGGGGTGGCTTTGCACTCCCTGGTTTTGAAGAGGAGAACCAGTAACTGCTGCCCTGCAAGATGCTTCTAGGGTGTCAAAACCACATTGTAACGTGTGCTTAGTTACTTGACTTGCAGAATGCATTAACTCTTGTAACTCTATTTTCTGCTCAAGCAGGGAAAGAAGATATTTGTTTGAGGAGTTCCATGGTATGTTGCTGATATTTCAGCATATGAAACTGACAGTTTAATGCTCTAATAGCAAGAGTAGCAGAGGTGTATACTTTTTTACCAGTGTCTAATGCTCGGGAATCCCTGTCTGAGGGGGTGGGATTCTTAGCTGAAGTTGCTTTGATTCCTTTAGGTCCTTGAGAGAGGACCTTGGGATGAGCAGTAGGATTTTTGAAAATAAATTTGTGAGAGTCAGGCACTCTATAGTACCTGTCAGGTTTGCTGGGAGCAATAGGGAGGGTGTCAGGGGTCAGAGTGGATTCCATAAAAACATCATCCACAACATCCAGGACAGGAGGAATGGCCAGAGGTCTGTGTTGTTGAAGTCTAACAATTCCCTGAGTCTCTTTTTTGACTGAGGATAATCCTGACATTCCCATTGGACATGCTCCCTTAAAGTATGTAGGTTTCACCAAAGGAAAAGTCCTCAGGTGGAGAGGCTGAAGGGATGGATTCCTCTGCATCAGAATCCTCATAAGCAGAGAGGGGTTGCACATCTTCATATTCAGATGCATCAGTGTCATCGGACTCATGTTTAGATAAAACTACTGGGGACGTCTCTTTCTTTTGGAAGGGGTAGCCTGGCTTCCCCTGATAAGCATTACAAGGTCTTCCGTCATTTTAAGCATTTGAGGCTGAGGCAAGGAAGCACGGGCCTGAGCTTGAGTCGTCAGTTTTTTGGGTGTGGTTTGTACCCTGGGCCTTAGAAACTCGGTAGTTTTCGAAAGAACTGTAGACGCAAAAGTCTTTGTTCTGTGTCAAGTATCGGTACTGCGAAGTACTTCCTCAGAAGCCGGTGCCTGATCAGCGGCTCCAGACCCATCCAAGATACAGACATCTGCAGGATCCTTAGTCGAAGAAGAGTCTCATGGTGTACCGGACTCCGAAAGGGTCTCAGTAGCAGCCTGTGAATCCACAGAAGCGGGCATCAGGGGCTGCGAAAGTGCCTCACTGAGGACCGGAGAACTGACAACTAGCTTAACGGAGGCGTTGTTGGCAGTTTTGGACCTGTGAGGTCTGTCTCTGTCTTTATCCTTACGTTTTTTCAGAAGATCTGTTGTCGGATGACTTACCGAAGCCATATCGGAAGTCGAGGACTGAGAACGAAAATATCTAGCTACAATAAGGGCTCAACGACGTATAGTTCTGGCGTTGAACAAAGCACAAAAGTGACAGCTGAGGGCGTCGTGGTCTGGGCCTGAACAAGTGACGCAGTAGGAATGAAAGTCTCTGTGTGGTATTTGCTTTCCACAGGCGAGACAGTTAACTTTTTCTGACATCAGTTAGAGCAAGAAAACAGGATCCCCAACGGGGTACTTAGCTTTAGAAGACTTCAACTTCAATTTGGAAATGAAGAACTCTGGTAGCGGCTGACCGGCACTCGTGCAAATTGCTTCTGCTTTGGGATCCTCTGCAAGAAAGACTGATGCAACTGGCGTCGGCTGCCTGTTTTTATACCACTGATGACCGGACGTCAGTCCTGGAGTGACAGCAACCAACACAGAAATACTACGACTCCTGTATTCAGGCCGACTGAGGGCTACCCTGGCAGGGATAATCCAAATGTGATGACTGCAACAGTGAAACATGAACATCTTGAGGTACTGGTGCTGAAAAGGAATCAATGTCGTTTTGCTGTGCCCAAAAAACAAATGTTTTCCATTACTTCTGTAAATGTTTCTAGTGGAAGTTTTATGGGAGGATAAAAGAATGTGGAGGACAGCCTGGGCTGTCTAACCATCAACAGAAGTGGAGAAACCATGCTGTCAGCTTTAAGCCTAACATTTCCAGGGGTATCATATCGGTCGGGTAAGACAAGATGTCTGGAACTGGATCCAGAATCCATTGTCGGCAAAGCAAATGAGGCCAAAGAAAAGGGAACCAAATCTGACAAGGTCAATAAGGAGCAATGAGGATGACTGTGCTCTTCAATCAAGACGCTTTCTGAAGAAATTTGAGAATTAGAGGTACTGGGGGAAAGCGTGAAGGAGACTTTGGGGGCCAATCATGAAGAAGAGAGTCTCTCAGTAATTCCCCTGGTGAAAGGATCAGGGCAAGGCAAAGAAAGTACAGTTTTGTACCTACCATAAATGTAGATGTCCGAACAGGATAGCATCTGCAGTCCTTACAAATGGGTTGTCCTGTGGTATAAAGGCATCAGCTGGCGCCATTTTCCTCAGTGTTTCTTGCCCCCCAGCCCAGTTGCCCTCTTGAAAAAATTTTTTTTTGGATAAATGCCAATGTTTCCAAATAGTAGAAGGCAAACACACAAAATAATCATGTATTTACATATATACAAACAAATACACCATAAGAGATGACTGCAGATGCTATCCTGTTCGGACATCTACATTTATGGTAGGTACAAAACTGTACTATGTCCTTCAAGGATGCATCTGCAGTCCTTACAATGGGTAGAATACCATAGCTAAACTAGGGAGGAGGAAGAAGAAATTATGTGTAGTTAGATCCTTGGCAAAACAGCAGTGGCGGATCTAGAGTATAAAAGGTAGTATTATAAATGGCAAATGTATGCACGGAGGTCCAAGTAGCAGCCTCTATAATGTGTCTTATGTTCTGTGGAATTTGCTTTCCATGGTAGGAGTATCAGAATCTAATGCAATTTCCTATCCACTTGGAGGTTGTTTGTAAATTGCTTTTCCTTCTCTTCCTGTTGCATATGCTACCAGAAGCTGGTCAGATTTTCTATTACCCTTGGTTCTGTCCAGGTAGTAGCGTAACTGTCTATGTACATCCAATGTATGCAACAGTCTTTCCCCCCTGTTCTGTGGATTGGGAAAGAAGGTAGGTAGGTGGATTGCCTGGTTTAAAGACACTCTGGATACCACCTTAGGCATAAATGTAGGATTAGTTCTCATGGACACTATCTTGATGGAAGATTAGGAAGGGTTGTACTGCCATTAAAGCCTGTAGTTCTGAAACCCTTCTTGCTGAGGTAATTGCCAGCAGGAAAGCAGTTTTCCAGGATAGGTGTTGAAGATCTGCTGTTGCTGCTGGTTCGAAAGGGGGAAGTGAACTTTGTACTAGAAAAATTGACAAGTCCCATGCTGGTAATGGTGGTTTCCTAGGAGGTTTTACATTCTTAATTCCTCTCAGAAACTGCCTGAGTAGAGGATGCGAAAAGACAGGTGGATCGAAGCTGTATTCTGCAGAAATAGCTGATGCATGTATTTTGATGGAGGAATAGGACAGGCCTGTATGGAAAAGCTCTGCCAAATACTCCAGGATGTTGGCAAAACCTCTTCCATTTTCCTGCATAGTTCCTTCTTGTTGAAGGTCTGCGGGCCTCAAGTATAATGTCTTTAACCCTTTGGGATAAATCTGGGTTAGTTGCTCTTATGTAATGTTCCAGGCAGTCAGTTGCAGAGTTTTCAGGTTTGGATGCAGGATGTTGTAGTTGTTCTGGGTTAACATCAAGGGAATCAGGGTAGTGACCACATTCTCCCCGAGACATGCTCCACAGTAATGGGTACCAATGTTGTCTTGGCCAGTCTGGAGCTATCAGAATGATCCTTGGGCGTTCCTCTTTGATTTTCAATAGCACCTTGTGCATCAAAGGAGAGGTGGGAATGCATATGCTGTCAGGCCTTTCCAACTGAAGGATAGAGAGTCCACCTTTGTCCTTGTGCAGAATTTCTTGAGCTGGTGATTGAGTGGGGATGCGAATAGGTCTATTTGTGGCAGTCCCCATTTCTTTGTGATGGCCTTGAATGGATTTCGTGAGCATCCGAGGTAGTTCTGCTTAACATGTCTGAATTGCTTGTAACTGAATGTTGTAACTCAGAGCCATATTCCATAGGTTTAGGGCCATTCGCATAGAGGGTATGAATAAGGCCCCTCCTGTTTGTTGATGTACCACATGACTGTGGTGTTGTCTGTCCTTATCATCAACTGGCCTTCTTGGAGGAATGGTCTGAAATTCTGGATTGCTAGTTGTACTGCCAGCATTTCTTTTTGATTTATGTGCAGATGCAGCTGCTCTGGAGTCCATAAGCCTTGTATGCACTTGTCCAGCATGTGGGCCCCAACCGAGGTCTGAGGCCGTTGTGATGGTTTGGTTGAATGCTGTGGAAGGGCAGACCTCCACAAGAACTCTTGTTTCAGGCATGGAATTAGTGGTATTTCTAAGCTGTGCCTGTGTTGAGACCATAAATTCTTTAGGTACCACTGTAGTTTTCTCATATGTAGTCTGGCATGGGGGACCAGGATTATGCAGGATGCCATGAAGCCCAAGGCCAGCAGTACTTTCCTTGCTGTTAGTTTGTTCTGCTTTGTTAATGCCAAAAAATAGACAGAAAGTTGTTTTTGTTTTCTGCAGTTAGGAATGCCATCTGTTTTACTGTGTCCAATTCTGCACCTAAGAAGGTGATTGTTTGGGATGGTATCAGTCTTGACTTTTTTATATTGACTGTGTATCCCTGGGCCTGTGGTAAGCAAATGACTCTTTGTAAGTCTTCTGTTAGCTTGTTTTTGTTGTCCGCTTGTATTAGGCAGTCGTCCAGGTATGGATAAATTTGGATTCCCTGAAGCCTGCAATGAGCGATTACTGATGCCAGGCATTTTAGTGAACACTCTGGGCGCAGTAGATAAGCCAAAGGGCAATGCTGAGAATTGATAATGCTCTGATCCTGCAAGAAATCTGAGGTATCTTCTGCAATGTGGTCGTATGGGGACGTGCAGGTATGCCTCCTTGAGATCTAGAGTTACCAGCCAATACTCCTTGCCCAGCATGGGAAGAAGTTGCTGTAGGGTCAGCATTTTGAATTTTGGAACAATGATGTATGTGTTTAAAGCGGACAGGTCGAGAATAGGCCTCAATTTTTCTTTTCTTGGTACCAGGAAGAGTCTGGAGTAAAATCCCTTGCCTTGTTCCATAGATGGTACCCTTTCCACAGCTTTCATCCTTGCTAATTGAGCTATTTGTTTTAGAGCTTCTGTCTTTTGATTTGGTGGTAGGTTTGGCATTCCTCTTTTTCCTGGTAAAGTGTGGAAATGAAACCTGTAGCCTTGGTCTATAGTTTGTAAAATCCACTTGTCTCTTGTGATACAGTGCCAGTTTTTTGAAAATAATGCTAACTTTCCGCCTAAGGGTGCTGCTATTTGTTCCCTGGTTCACTGTGATTGTCCTGTTGTAGTGGCAGTGGTTGTGTCTGTGCCTCGTTGGTTGTTACCTCCTCTGGATTGATTTCTGCCTCTTGTCGCCTATTCCTCCCTCTCTGAGTTTTGAGGAGTCTGGAAAGGACCAATTTTGGAAGGCCAGTTCCTGCTAAACCTTGGTGGCTGAACCTGTAAGAAATCTTTACTGTTTGTACAGATTTTGCCTTCTCTTCCATTTTCTTCAGTACCTGTTGGGCAGGAGAACCAAATAAACTGACCTTATCCATAGGAGCATCTAATAGCTTTGCTTTAACATGATCCGGCAGGACTTGTTCTTTCAACCATGCATGTCTTCTTATAACTGTGCGGTCATGGCTGATCTAAATGAAGCCTCCAGTGCATCATAGCCACATTTTAAGGAATGGTTACTAACCTGCTGAATGTTATTCACCATTTCTAGAACATATTTCTTATCTAAAGAATCATCCGAGGACAGTTTCTTAGTTAACTGATCAAGCATAAATTCTTGGTATTGGATCATATGGAACTGACAGTTCAATGCTCTAGCTGAGAGAGTAGCAGAGGTGTATACTTTTTTACCCCATCTCTCTAAGGACCTGGATTCCCTTTCAGAAGGGAGAGGGTTTTTAGCTGAGGTTGAAGCTACTGCCTTAGGCCCCTGGGAGATAGTCTCAGGATCTGCGAAAGGAGCCTTGTATAAATGGTGATGAGTGTCCGGGACCCTGTAGAACCTATCTGGCTTAGCAGGGGCTGGAGGTAAAGTATCAGGAGCAGTGCAAACATCATTAAATGCATCATCCACAACAGGCAGAACTGGAGGTATAGCTAAGGGCCTATGTTGCGGTAAATGTAGAAAGGTCCTAAGCCTTTTTCTTGAATCTGAGAAATCTTGTCCCTGCCATTGGAATTGCTCTCTCATGGCATGTAAGGTTTCCCCAAAGGAAAATTCCTCTGGTGGAGAGGCAGATGGAATAGATTCTTCAGCATCGGAATCTTCATAAGTAGAAAAGGGAGCCTCTGGATGGTCTGTATTGTCTGTATCATCAGAAGAGTCATCTGAGGACACTGGCTCAGGGGGCTCTACTCTAGGTCTCTTTTCTGGAGGTTGAGAGGCCCTGTCTGGGTGAGATTGGGATCCCCTTATTAAAGAGATGAGATCCTTTGCCAGAGTAAGCATTTGAGAACTGGAGCTGGGCCTGTGAGAGGGGGGCTTAACAGGTACAGACTTAGAAGTTTTGGCTGCTTTAGCCCTGGCAAAGGCCTTTATAGACATGGCTGCAGGAGGCCTAGCTGGGGTAGAAACATCCAAAGGGATGGTGTCCGATAAATCTTGTGAAACCACAGTAGTAGGTAAAACTTCAGAGGCCGATTCAAGTAGGGTAGAGGGGGCCTCGGTAGTAGTCATGGATTTGGCTGTAGATTGAACCGTTTGCTCGGAAATCTGAGCCAAAAACTGTTCAGAGCACAGGCTAAACAAGCTGCTGTGGTCTGGGCCTAAACAAGGTAAGCAGTAAGAGTGGAAATCTTTATGAGGTATTTGTTTCCCACAAGTTAAACAGTTATTCACTTTTTCTGACATCGGCTGAGGCAAGAAAGAGTCCTCATTTAGAAGTCTTGTAGTAATCTCTGGATCTGACCGAAAGACTGGGAAAATGGCGTCGGCTGATGCCTTTATACCCGGAGAACTGCAGCTATGGGGTGAAGTAGCCAGACCCAGACTTTGGAAGACAGGACAACCCATTTGTAAGGACTGCAGATGCATCCTTGAAGGACATCCTGCTGCACTTGTTGCTGAGCGGAGATGCAAAGTGTTTGCTGCAAGGTTGGCCCTCATCGATGGAATATCTTTTCCACAACTTTCCTGTTGAGTGACCACTTGTGAGGCATTAGAATGGACCTGCTTACCTTGTCTATTATCAAGCTGGATTTCCCCGGAATATGCATAGCTACCGGAAATCGACTGGATGAGATCACCCATTGCCGCACTCTCAAAGCTTCTCAACATAGGGGGTTAAGACTTGGCTCCTCATTTTTATTTGTTGCAGTACTAAGACCACAGACATTGTCCATTTGAATCTCAATGGTCCCAGAAGGGAATGAGTCTTGGAAGGCCTGCAACTGTAGGAGGATAGCTCTCATTTCTAGGAAACAGACATACACATTGGCCTCTTTGGGAGGCCATGTACCTTGAACTGTATTTCCCAGGAAGTGCCCTCCCAACCTGACTTGGGAAGTGCCCATGGTTACAATGGCCTTGGACTGAGGAAGAATGAAGGGGCGATCCTACATTAGCTGATCAGGCTAAATCCATCAAAGGAGGTCGTTTTTGCATGCCCGAGTTATCTTGATTTTTTTAAAGCTGGTGAAGAATGTACCACTGAGTCACTAGGGTGCATTGAAAAATTGTCATGCAATACTTTGCTAACAGAACCAAAACTATCGCAACAGACATTGATCCCAATGCTTGAAGGATCAATCTAGCTGAAACAGAAGAGCTCTGAATCATCTTTTTGACCTGGAACAGGATGGTTTGAACCCTTGGTAAAGGAAGGGAGGCCGTCAAGGATTCCTTGTTGAACAAAGCTCCGATGAACTCCAATATCTGAGTTGGATGTAGTTGAGATTTGTTGTGATTGATGGCAATTCCTAGGTGAGAACATAACTTAAGTATATAATCTCGTGCTTTGATCAGACTATGCCTGTTCAGAACAGTTACGAGCCAGTTGTCCAGGTAAGGAAACACTTGGAATTACTGCAGTCTCAAGTGAGCTGCTACTACTGCCATGCATTTGGTGAACACCCTGAGGGCTGTGGTGAGACCAAAGGGCACAGCTCCGAACTGGAATGACTGGCTCCCAGACAGAGGCGTAGGTATCATCTGGATTGTCTGTTAATTTTCATATGATCGTACACATCCTGCAGATTAATTGAGCACATCCAGTCATCTTTGTGCAGAAAAGGCAGAATGGACTGAACCCATTACCATCCATAACTTTGCGTACTGAAATAACTTGTTCAGATTGTGGAGATTCAAAAAGTACAGTTGTGTACACTTACCATAAATGTAGATGTAAGAGTGTATTCACTGTTGAACATCTGGTCTCCAGACCCCGGTTTTCTTTGGAAATAAAATGAATATTGAGTAAGTTGGTCGGGGGGACATCTTGGATTACTTTTTTTTAGCAACTTTATTTCCAGTGTTGCTGTTTCCTCTGACTGTGTGGAATATCATGAATTTTGTTTACTGTTAATGAAGGGGGTAGGAAAATGGGTATTATACAGCCTCTGGAAATAGTCTTCTTCATCCATGAATTTTTGTAATCTCTAGCCAGGCTCTCTGGTGCAGGGATAAACATCCCCCCGTCCCCCAATTGCTTTCAGGAGGGCTGGAAGGATCAGTCAGCAAAGGTCTCTCTATATCCTTGGTTTTGTGGATGCCTCTGTCACATGGACAGCATCTTCCATGACAATTCCTCCCTCTGCTCTTGGGGGAACTATCTCCACATGGATCATGGAAGGGGCCTTGGGACTTTCTAAACCACATTTCTCAACCATCTCATTGATTCCTAGAAAAGGTCCTTTGAGGAGTCGAAAAATGTATGCTCACAGTAGACAGGGTTTTACCTTCTTGCTCACACCTGGATAATGTCTTTAGATTTGGGACCAAATAAGGAACTTCTGTCAAAGGAAGCACTGACGAAGGACGACTTGAAGGGTTCCGTGAAATCATACAGCTCATCCAAGCATGCCTCCTAATGTAAATGCCCAAGCCCACTGCCCTTGAGGTACCTTCAGCACATGGGAGATGAGCATCATGAACTAATTTGAAATCAATTGTAGGGTTTCCAACTATGAGGCAACAGAGTTCTTTGTCTTGGAAGTAATGGTTCTGGAGAGAGATTTAGTAAGCTCTTTAATCAAAGCCCTCAAAGCCCTGAGGAATCTAGTGAAGTGTGCCACATGATCGAAGTGCAAAGGTTGCCAAAGTATATGCCCACTTTCCAAATCTGTCCAGTGCTATAGACTTTCTGTTAGGTGGGGTGGACAGAGGAACTTTGTTCAGCAAGTTCCATTTTTTTGTGACCATACCATCAACTGGTACTCCCTTGCACCAAAATTCCCCATCCTTTGGTGGTGCCAAGATCCTGTCTAGTCTCTTGGGGATCAGACTCCTCCTATGCCTATTAAGAGATCAAATCAATGAGGTAATTGGTGGACAAATTCAGCCAAGAGGTAGATTGGACACCTCCAAAGGCTTCCAGGAATAGACTCCTCTTGGGTAGGGTTGTTGACAGACCAGCCACCCCTTGCTTGAGAAACTATAGAACGTCTCCTAAGGAGATGTCATAAGGTGGTGATAGTACAGTTTTGTACCTACCATAAATGTAGATGTCCGATAGATATGCAACTGCAGTCATAACATATGGGTTGTCCTGCCTCAGGCAGCCCTCGGTCAGCCAGATTCCAAAGTCTGGGTCAGACGTCGGCTGATGTCGCATTTCTCTCCGACGTCAGAGCGGCTGGAGTACATAAGCATCAGCAGACGCCATCTTCTTCAGTGTTTCTTGCCCCAGATGCCAGGTGCTTCTTGCCCCAGATGCCAGGTGCCCTCCAAGGAAGGCTGTAATCAAATTGGAAGATAAAACAGATTTCCAGACAAATAAATAAGCAATAAACAGATACACCATAACAGATATCCCCAGCTAAGGGTAACAGGGATAGGAGTGGACCCAAGGCATAGAGGGGAAGGAGGGAGGGAAAACCCGACTGCAGTTGCATATCTATCGGACATCTACATTTATGGTAGGTACAAAACTGTACTATGTCCTTCAAGAATGCAACTGCAGTCATAACATATGGGTTGAATACCATAGCTTAGCTGGGGGAGGTGGAATGCTCTAAGAAAAGGATGGTGTAGCTATCAATCCCTGCAGGACTGCAGAAGCAAAGCCTGCTCAGGATCTGGACTATAGAGGAAGGTTGTAGTGTTTGGAAAATGTATGCACGGAGCTCCATGTAGCATAATCTAGAATGTATTTTGTAGGCACCCCTCTTAAGTATGCTGTAGAGGTGGCTGTAGCTCTGGTGGAGTGTGGTCTGACATTGGCTGGCACACTCTTTCCATGGAAGGAATAACAGAATCTGATGCAATGTCCAATCCATTTAGAAATTGTCTGTTTTGAAATTGCTTTTCCTTGTACTCCAGGGGCGTAAGCTACAAAAAGCTGATCAGACTTCCTACTGGTCTTGGTTCTGTCCAGGTAGTAGCGAAGCTGTCTGTGAATATCCAAGGTATGCAACAGTCTTTCCCCTTTGTTCTCAGGATTGGGGAAGAAGGTAGGCAGGTGAATTGCTTGATTTAAAGAGACCCTAGATACCACTTTTGGGAGAAAGGTAGGGTTGGTTCGTAAAGAGACCCTGTCTCTGTGAAAAGTTATGAACGGTGGTATAGCCATTAGGGCCTGTAATTCCGAAACCCTTCTTGCTGAGGTAATGGCCAACAGGAATGCTGTCTTCCAGGAGAGAAATTGTAAATCCACAGAAGCTGCTGGCTCGAAGGGAGGTAAAGTCAATTTTTCTAGGACAATGTTGAGGTCCCAAGCTGGTACTGGTGCCTTTCTTGGGGGCTTTATATTCTTGATTCCTCTAAGAAATTGCCTTAACAAAGGATGTGAAAACACAGGTGGATCAGTGTTGTATCTAGCTGAGATAGCTGAAGCATGTATTTTTATAGAGGAGTATGAGAGTCCATTATGTAGCATATCTGACAAATATTCCAGGATGAGTGGGATGCTCAAAAGTGATGCATCATAGCCCTTGGTGGTATTCCAAATGCTGAATCTCTTCCATTTGGCTGAGTAAACCTTTCTGGTGGATGGTCGGCGGGCTTCTGTCAGTATCCACTGAACTTCTTTGGAAAGAGGTAGGTTGAGGTTATTCATGGGATCTCCCAAGCTGTTAGCTGTAGAGTCTGGATGTTGGGATGAACTGTCCTGAAGTTGTGTTGAGTCAAAAGTTGGGGCCATTGAGGGAGGGCCCATGTTTTGTTGTGACATATGCTCCGTAGTAGTGGGTACCAGTGCTGTCTTGGCCAGTCTGGAGCTATTAGGATCCCCTTGGGCTGCTCTGCTTTGATCTTTAGTAACACTGTGGTCATCAGTGGCAGAGGTGGAAATGCATAGATTTTTAGGGAGCTCCAGTTGAATGAGAGAGCATCTATTTTCCATGCGTTTGGATGATATGTCCTTGAACAAAAATTCTGTATTTGATGATTGAGGTGGGAGGCAAATAGGTCTATGTCCGGCCTGCCCCATGTCGAAGTGAGTCGTATAAAGATTTCTGGATGTAACCTCCATTCGTGGGGGTCTAGGAAATTCCTGCTTAGACTGTCCGCCAGAACATTGTCTTTGCCTGGAACAAACTGGGATTGCAACTGTATGTTTAGGCTCAGTGATTTTTCCCAAAGATTCATTGTCAGTCTGCAAAGGGGTAAGAATGAGTGCCCCCCTGCTTGTTTATGTACCACATCACAGTGGTGTTGTCTGTCCGTATTAGTAGGTGGCCTGGTTGTAGTTGTTGTCCGAAGGCCTCGATGGCATGCATTACTGCCAACATTTCTTTTTGGTTGATGTGCAGATGTGTTTCCTTTGGAGACCATTGTCCTTGAATACATCTCCCCTCCATGTGCCCCATCCAAGGTCTGAGGCGTCTGTGGTCATGGTCTGTGTTATCTGAGGTTTTTTGAATGACATACCTGTGTTTGACTGGCTTACTGAGGCCCACCATAGAAATTCCTTTTGAAGACATGGAATGAGTGGTATGGTTGCTTCTAGCTTGTTGTTGTGTTGAGACCATAAGCTTTTTAGGTACCATTGAAGCTTTCTCATGTGTAGTCTTGCTAGTGGTACCAGGAGAATGCAGGATGCCATGTAACCCAGGGCCTGTAGGAATCTCCTTGCAGTCATCTGGGTGGGCTTTGCTAAAGTTTTGAAGTAAAGAGTTAGCTTCTTTTGCTTGTCTTCTGTCAGGTAAGCCATTTGAGAGGCTGTGTCTAGTTTGGCTCCTAAGAAGGTAATTTGCTGGGATGGCTGAAGTCTTGACTTTTGAAAGTTGACTGTGTATCCCAGAGCCTGTAGCAAATGTATGACATAATTCAAGTTTTTTGTCAAAGTTAGTTTGTCGTCCGCTTGTATGAGGCAATCGTCCAGGTACGGGTAGATATGAATCCCCTGGAGCCTGCAATGGGCAATTACTGAAGCCAGGCACTTCGTGAATACTCTGGGCGCAGTAGATAAGCCAAATGGCAATGCTGAGAATTGATAATGCTCTGGCCCTGCAAGAAATCTGAGGTATCTTCTGCAGCTGTGTCTGATAGGGACATGCAGGTATGCCTCCTTGAGGTCCAGAGTAATCAGCCAAGACCCCTTGCCCAGCATGGGAAGGAGTTGCTGTAGAGTCAGCATTTTGAACTTTGGTACTATGAGAAAGGTGTTTAAAGCGGACAAGTCCAGTACTGGTCTCCATTGAGTTTCTTTTCTTGGAACAAGGAACAGTCTTGAGTAAAATCCCTGACCTTGTTCTTGTTGTGGAACTTTTTCTATTGCTTTGATCTGAGCAAGCAGAGAAATTTGCTTGATAGCCTCTGCCCTCTGGTTTTGTGGCAGGTTTGGCATACCCAGTCTTCTTGGCAAGGAATGAAAATGGAACCTGTAACCGTGGTCTATAATGTCCAAAATCCATTTGTCCTTTGTCAGTTTGTGCCAATTTCTTGTAAACAGAGATAATTTTCCACCCAAAGGAGCTTCTGCTTGCTCCTTGGTCAGCGGACCTAGAAGAAAGTCATTGAGAATGTCCCTGTGGGGCGGGAGAAACCCCTGTGTCACTTCTTTGGTTTCCTGATTGCCATTGTCGTCCCCTGTAGGATCCTCTGTATTGACCTCTTCCTCGGGCACACCTGCTTTTGCCCCTTTGAAATCTTTCAGGATTAGGAAAGGACCAGTTTTTTGAAGGCCAGTTCCTACTGAATCTAGGTGGCTGAACCTGGAGGAAATCTTTGACTGTCTGAACTGACTTGGCTTTTTCCTCAATGGACTTTAGCACATCTTTAGCATTAGCACCAAAAAGCTTGTTCTTTTCCAAGGGTGCATCAAGAAGTTTTGCCTTAACATGATCTGGTAAAGGTTGATCTTTTAACCATGCATGTCTACGAATGACCGCCCCTGTCATAGCTGCCCTACATGAAGCTTCCAATGCATCATATCCACACTGTAGAAAGTGATTGCTAACTTGCTGAGAATTGTGTACAGCCTCCTGCAAAGACTTCCTATCTAAAGGTTCAGGGGAGGCCAATCTTTTCTGTAAATCATCTAACAGGAAATCCTGATATTGAAACATGTGAAAGAGACAATTGAGAGCTCTCATAGATAAAGTAGTGGAGGTGTAGACCTTCTTCCCCCATCTCTAAGGACCTTGCTTCCCTGTCGGAGGGCAAAGGGTTTTTAGAGGTTGTAGCTGAAACCCCTTTAGGCCCCTGGGAAATTGTTTCTAAATAAACAGCATGGGCCCTAGAGAAATGAGAATGGGTTTCTGGAACCCTATAGTATCTGTCAGGCTTGACAGGAGCAGGGGGTAGAGTATCAGGGGTAACACTGGAGTCTGAGTACAAATCATCCAAAACATCAAACACAAGAGGTATAGCTAAGGGTCTGTGTTGGGGCTTTTTAAGGAAGGTTCGAAGGCGCTTTCTGGAATCTGAATATTCCTGGCCTTGCCACTTAAAATGCTCCCTCATGGAATGCAGAACTTCCCCAAAAGACATATCCTCAGGAGGAGAAGCCGAGGGGATAGAGTCCTCTGCATCTGAATCCTCATAGGTCTGGAAGGGCTCTTCCTGGCTTTCGGAGTGAACAGAGTCCTCAGAATCTTCATCTGAGGGGAGAGGTTCATGGGGTTCAACCCTAGGCCTCTTATCAGGAGGAGTCTGGGATCCTCTCTCAGGGTGTGCCTGGGAACCTCTGATCAGGGAAATTAAATCTGCGGCCATAGCCATGATTTGAGTTTCAGGAGTAGGCTGAGGTAAGGTCTTAGCAGAAAGATGCTTGGACTTGCTGGCTGCCTTGGCCCGTGTGTAGGCCTTGATAGACATGGACATGGGAGGCCTAGCCGCTCCACGTGCAGGAGTGACCTCATCCACAGCAATGGTCTCTGGCATTTCCTCGGTTTCAGTATCCAGAGGAAAGTCAATAACTGGCGTCGGAGTGGCCTCCGGTATCGGAGGTATCGGTAATGCGGTGTCTTCGGTTCGGAGTGGTGGAATAACCGCCTCAGAGGGAACCGGAGCACTCGCGGTTAATTTTGGCAGGGTGTCGGTGG
This sequence comes from Protopterus annectens, assembly GCF_019279795.1. Lineage (NCBI taxonomy): Eukaryota > Metazoa > Chordata > Ceratodontiformes > Protopteridae > Protopterus > Protopterus annectens. Next base: position 765,204,907 of record NC_056743.1, on the reverse strand, counting down.
AAGACGCAGGCCGAGGATGTCGGTCCCGGTCTTTTCGTTTCTTAGGAGTCTGCGTTGTCGGTTGTTCCGACGGCATCTTATAATCAAATTTATCGACGAAAAAGTCTTCAGCGAACTCCGCGCCCGGCGCCTGAGAGTGCGCTTGTTAAAGCGAGCACAGGCGGCACAGGCCGAGACATCGTGGTCTGGGCCAAGGCAAGGGAGGCAGTAAGAGTGGAAATCCTTACGAGGTATTTGTTTACCACAAGACAAACAATTATTTACTTTTTCAGTAATTTCCGACATCGGCTGAGGCAAGAAAAGGTCCCCAACGGGGTACTTAGCTTTTTTGATGACTTCGGATTCGAAGAATACAGGAGCTGACCGACCGGCACTTGCGAACTGCTTCTGCTTGCACCGCGGCAAGAAAGACTGAAGAAGATGGCATCGGCTGATGCTTATGTACTCCAAGCTCTGGCGTCGGAGAAATGCGACATCAGCCGACGTCGGACCCAGACTTTGGAATCCGGCCGACCGAGGGCTGCCGCTCTGACGTCGGAGAGAAATGCGACATCAGCCGACGTCGGACCCAGACTTTGGAATCCGGCCGACCGAGGGCTGCCTGAGGCAGGACAACCCATATGTTATGACTGCAGTTGCATTCTTGAAGGACATCTTGGGGACACTTCCCCCTCACTGAAATCAGTATCCTCCGTGACAGACTCTAGAGGAGAGTCTAAGTGCCTCCTTTTGCACTTTGCCTTCATAGGGACTTCTTCATTGGAAAATTCTGGAGAAATACTGAAAGACATCAACATACCCTGCTGTGTATCCTGGTGACTTTGGGCTGGCCGTTCCTAACATGCAAGAAGTTGAGGTTCAAGATGTAAAGACAACTGGGTCTGGGAAGCAGCAGCCTCTTGGAGCAGAGAAAGTTCTTCCCATTACCTTGAAAGCAGAATGTTTCAGAGAGAAAGAGAGTGACTGCTAAGATGACAAGATTCCAGACCATCATCTTCCTTCAACCCAAAGGCAAGCTGGAGTTGAGCTGTCCATCGCCAAGGCTCCAAGAGGCAGAGATGGCTTGGACAACCTTAAAGTCGACTCTTAACACCCCAGATCCGGCACAGATGATACCATTCCAAGAGACATCTGGCTCTGATGTGCTCGGTGCCATTCCACTCAGACGGCACAGCAGACGATACCAGGATCTTTGGATCTGGTATTGATGGCTCTGGGATCTTAGGATCCAAATGCTCTGAAACCACAGGTTGCGTCGGAGAAGGAGACAGTACAGGTGGGATAATACTAAAGTCTTTGGACCCAATGGGGTAGGAGCTGGGAGAAAGTACAGTTGTGTACACTTACCATAAATGTAGATGTTCGAGTGTATTCACTGTTGCAGTCATTACATCTGGGTAATCCTACTGGCAGGTTGCCCTCAGCCGGCCTGAATTCCAAAGTCTTGGGTCCTGCATCGGCTGCTGTCGGCCCTTCCCTGATGTCAGGTCGCCAGGGGTATAAAAGAAACAGCCGACGCCATTTTTTTTAGTTTTTCTTGCCCCAGATGTCAGGTGCCCCCCAAAAGGTAGCAAAAATATATATATGTATAAAAACTATATATACATGCATCAGTATAAACTTTACCTTCATCTACAAGCAAACACACCACACAGGTTGTAGAAGATAGAGAAGGAAAGATAAACTCCAGAATGAAAGGGGGATGGCGGGCGGGTAACCTGGACTGCAACAGTGAATACACTAACATCTACATTTATGGTAAGTGTACACAACTATACTATGTTCTTCGTGTTTCACTGCTGCAGTCATTACATTTGGGTAGAGTCCCAAAGCTAAAGGTTGGGAGGCTGGAGCTAAACAGCATTAGGAGCAGCTATGAGGCCCTGCAGAACTGCAGTGTCAAAGCCTGCCCTGGATTTAGAGTAGAATGGCAGATGATAGTGGTTTGTAAAGGTGTGCACTGAACTCCAAGTAGCAGCCTCTAAAATGTCCTTGGTAGGTACTCCCCTGAGAAAGGCTGCTGAAGTGGCTGCAGCTCTGGTTGAGTGTGGCCTAATGCCCTTAGGTACTGGCTTGCCATGGTGTACACAGCAGAAATGAATGCAGTGGCCTATCCACTTTGAAATAGTCTGCTTTGAGATAGCCTTTCCTTGTGATCCTGCAGCATATGTCACTAGTAATTGCTCTGTCTTTCTGAAAGCTTTTTCTGTCCAAGTAGAATCTAAGCTGTCTGTGTACATCCAAAGAATGCAGAATTCTCTCCCCCTTGTTCTGTGGATTTGGATAAAAAGTTGGCAGGTGAATAGTTTGGTTGAGAGCCACAATGGACACCACCTTAGGCATAAATGCTGGGTCTGTCCTCGAGAGACCCTATCTGGATAAAAAATTATAAAAGGTTCCACAGCCATGAGTGCCTGTAGCTCTGAAACTTGTCTTGCAGAAGTTATTGCTAGGAGCAGAGCTGTTTTCCAAGATAAAAACTTTATATCAGCAGTAGCAGATGGCTCAAAAGGGGCAGGGTGAGTTTTTCCAAGACATAGTTGAGGTCCCATGCAGGCATTGGTGATCTCCTTGGAGGTCTTAAATTTTTGGCTCCTCTGAGGTACTGCTTTAATAAGGGATGAGAAAAGATTGGTGGCTCTACATTGTAATGAGCCAAAACAGCAGAGGCATGAATTTTAATAGATGAAAAAGATAGGCCTTTGTTCAGCATCTCAGTTAAGTATTGCAAAATCTGAGGAATATTTGGCACAGCTGTATCAGTTCCTTGTGCCTGGTTCCAAGCACAGAATCTCTTCCACTTTCCAGCATAAGATTTTCTAGTACTAGGCCTTCTGGCCTCCAAAATGACATCCATCACAGCTTTACTGAGAGGTGTTTTGTATGACTACATTATTCGCCATGCTGTCAGGTTTAAAGTTCTGAGTTGGCTGTGCAGGATCAGACTGTTCTGCTGGGACAGTAGATGAGGTATTTGAAGTAAGGTCCAAGCTGGGCATTGAGACAAGCTCCTCAGTATTGGATACCAGTACTGGCAGGGCCAGTCTGGGGCAATCGGTATCATCTTTGACTTCTCCTGTCTGACCTTTAGGAGTACCTTAGGGAGGAGAGGCAGAGGGGGAAATGCATATACTGATACAGCGTCCACTTTCCATGCTTGTCTGTGATAAATCCTTGTGCAGAATCTTTTTAGTTGGTAGTTGTGAGGGAAGGCAAACAGATCTATGTCTGGGCATCCCCATTTCCTTGTTATCATGCTGAAGACTTGTGGATCCAGGTGCCACTCGTGGGGATCCATGAGGTTTCTGCTTAGTCTGCCAGAGTATTTTTCCTTCCTGGCAGGAATTGTGCCTGCAGATGTACTTGGTAAGTCAATGCTGTGTTCCACAAAGTCATGGCTAGTCTGCAAAGGGGGTAAAAGAATGTGTGCCCCCCTGCTTGTTTATATACCACATGACAGTGGTGTTGTCTGTCTTTATCAGTAGTTGTCCCGGATGAAGTAGGTCCTTGAAGGCTGTCAGGGCATTTTGAACTGCTAGCATCTCTTTTTGATTGATATGTAGATGCATTTGGTTTGAGGTCCATGTGCCCTGAATGCATCTTCCTGCCATGTGGGCCCCCCAGGCATAATCTGATGCATCCATTGTTAGTGTTTGCCTGGCTGGGGGTAATGTGAATAGCTGTCCCTTGTTTTGGTGACAAGCCTTTGCCCACCATCGAAACTCCTGTTGCAGGCAGGGAATGAGAGTAATCATAGTTTCCAGGCTGTGGCAATGTTGAGTCCAAACACTTTTTAGGTACCACTGAAGTTTCCTCATATGCAGTCTTGCATATGGAATTAGTAGGATGCAGGATGCCATGAAGCCCAAAGCCTGCAGAATATTTCTTGCAGATAACTGGGCCTTTGTTGCCAACATTTTGAAATACGTTGTCAGTTGCTTTTGTCTGGCGTGAGATAAGCCATCTGGGCAGTTGTATTTAAGCTTGCACCCAGGAATATTATCTCTTGAGAGGGTACTAGTTTTTATTTCTTTTTGTTGACCATGTACCCTAGGCATGTTAGAAGCCTTTTCACAAACGCCAGATACTGTAGAAGAATGTCCTTGTTCTCTGCTTGAATTAGACAGTCGTCCAAGTAAGGATATACTTGTATTCCTCTTTGTTTGCAGAATGCAATTACTGGTGCCAGGCACTTTGTAAAGACCCTGAGCACAGTAGATAAGCCAAAGGGCAGTGCAGAGAATTGGTAATGCATTGAGCCAGCCTTGAATCGGAGGTATCTTCTGCATATTTGTCTGACTGGGACATGCAGGTATGCCTCTTTTAGGTCTAAAGTCACAAGCCAAGCGTTCTTGCCCAGCATGGGCAGAAGCTGCTGCAAAGTTAACATCCTGAATTTTGGTATATCCAGGAATGTGTTCAAAATAGATAGGTCCAGTATTGGTCTCCAGGCCTTGTCCTTTCTGGGTACCAAGAACAGTTCTGAGTAAAATCCTTGCCCCTGCTCTTGCTCTGGTACTTGCTGGATGGCCCCCAAGTCCATGAGGGATGAGACTTGTTTTTGTGCCTCTGCCCAATGATTTTTTTGGCAGATCTGGCCAGCCATTTGCCTTTGGCAGGGTATGGAAATGGAACTTGTAGCCTTGTGACACAATATTTTAGGACCCACTTGTCCTGGGTTATAATGTGCCAATTTTGAGAAAAAAGTGCTAATTTTCCCCCTACTGGTGCTGCCAGGAGATAAGTGCTTGGTGCAGGCAGGGGCAAGTCATTGGGACTGTTTCCTGTACGGCTGTGATTTGTCTTCTCCAACTTTGGAGGTAGAAGCCCCCCATTGTTTTGAGCAGTATGAACCTTGTGCCTGGGATCTGCCTCTAGGGCATCTGGATCTACCCCTTTGAGATCTGTCTGACACAGGAAAGGACCAATTCTTTGCTGGCCAGTGTCTACTAAACCTAGGTGGCTGTACTTGTAAAAAATATTTGACCGTTTTGCACAGATTTAGCTTTGTCCTCCATTTTCTTTAACACCTCTGATGCCTTAACACCAAACAAATTATCATGCTGTAAAGGTGCATCTAATAATTTAACTTTAACATGATCAGGCAGATTTTGTTCCTTTAACCAAGCATGCCTCTTAATTACAGAACCTGCAACTGCGGCCCTGCAGGAGGCCTCTAAAGAATCAAAACCACATTGCAAAGTATGCTTTCCAACTTGTTCAGCTGCATGCAACAAATCCTGCATTTCCTTGTTTTCTGCACATTCAGAGTTTAACATCATTTTCTGTTTAAGCAATGCCATGACATGTTGCTAATATTTGAGCATATGAAACAGACAGTTTAAGGCCTTTATAGCCAAGGTAGCAGATGTGTAAACCTTTTTTCCCCATCTATCCAGTGCCCCAGAATCTCTGACGGAGGGGGTAGGGTTTTTTGCAGCGGAAGCCTTAACTCCTTTGGGACCCTGAGAAATCATTTCTGGGTCTGCAGCAGGGTTTTTAAAAAGGAATTTATGAGAGTCGGGAACTCTGTAATATCAGTCAGGTTTAACAGGAGCTGGAGGTAAGCAGTCCAGGGTAAGACTAGACTCCGAAAACACATCATCTACAATGTCTAACACAGGTGGGATGGCTAGTGGCTTGTGTTGAGGTAGTAAAAGGAAACCCCTGAGACTCTTTTTAGATTCTGAAAAATCTTGGCTTTCCCAGTGGAAATGCACCCTCATGGTATGTAAGGTTTCCCCAAAAGAATAGTCCTCTGGAGGAGAAGCTGAAGGTATAGATTCTTCAGCATCAGAATCCTCATGGGGGGGGGGGGGGGGGAGAATATTCCTGATCAGAAGAGGAATCAGAAGAAATGGAAACCTGACCTAAAGATTCATAGTCAGTCTCTTGCCTAGGCCTCTTATCAGGGGGGGATGGGAACCCTAGATCAAGGTAATCAAGTCTTTGGCCATTTTGAGCATCTGTTTTTTTGGGCATAGAGGCCTGACCACGTGGCTCTTGAGTTTGTTTCTTTGCTTTGGAAGGTGATTTAGTCTTTGCCTTTGAAGCTGAAGTCGGTTTGATGTAAAGATGTTTAGGTCTGAATACACCCTCAGACGCCGGTGCCTGCTCAGCAGCTCCGGACCCATCTGAAGGGATACTATCCAAGGCTCCAATACCTTGAGTTTCTAGTGGCATAGCAGACTCCACGTGGGAGTCGGTAGCGGCCTGCGACTCTAAGTAGCGGGCGTCAGGGGCTGGAAAAGCACCTCACTGAGGACCGGCGACTGGCTTAGGAGAAGCTTCGTTGTCGGTTTTGGGCCTCGGTCGTCTCTTTCCTTTTCTTTGCGTTTTTTGTGAATTCCGGTAGTCGGATGGCTATCTGACGACATTTCTGGATAATTAAACAGGCATCCAAAATAGTTTAAAGCAAAATCATACCGACGCTTAATAGTGCGTTGGTTAAATCTAGCACAAAACCAACAACCAAAAATGTTGTGATCAGGGCCTAGGCAAAGAATACAGTAAGAATGGAAATCCTTATGAGGTATTTTCTTTCCACAAGAAATATAATTATTAACTTCTTCTGACATTGGTCTGGAGCAAGAAAAAGTTTCCCCAACAGGGTACTTAGCTTTACTGAAGACTTTGGATCTGAAACTCGAACACGAAAATCTCAGGAGTCGGCAGACCGCCACTTGCGAACTGCTTCTGCTTCGGGCACCACACGGCAAGAAAGACTAAAGAAAATGGTGTCGGCTGCTTCTTTTATACCCCTGGCCACCTGACGTCAGGGAAGGGACGCAGGACCCAAGACTTTGGAATTCAGGCCGGCTGAGGGTAACCTGCCAGCAGGATTACCCAAATGTAATGATTGCAACAGTGAAACATGAAGAATATCACCCACTTGAACTTGCGTCGAGATAAATTTCATCATCCTATCCACATCTGCTTCAGTCAGACTTCTGGAGGAGCAAGAAGATGCTATGGTTGAAGCTCACGAATTATGACGCTCAGACCACCTGTCCAGAAAGGGAGATGGGAGACAAGAGGAAAATGAATCCAAGTGCAGAGGAGATTTGATCCAGGATTACCCGTTTGAATGCTTCTTTGGATCCAAGGGGGTCAGACAAGAAGTTTTTGTCTTTCAATCCCAAGACTTTGTGTTTTTGGATCTGAAGATTTTGAAATCATAACAGAGTTCCAAGCTCGGAGTCAAGAACATGTAGGAAATTGGGGAAAACTTCTTAGCCTCCGTTTTGTCAGTTTTTTTTTTTTTTTTTTTTTTTTTAGGGGTTTGAGTCTCAGATGCTGCTTCAGAGGTTTTTGATGGAAGTCAACCTCTCAAAACAAACTTAGTTTTCTATCAGTTAAAGCCCTAGAGTTGAAGGCTTTGCATAGGTCACAGACAAAATCTGTGTGTGCTGGAGTCTAAACAATATACACACAGCATGTGCATGAGAGGGGAAATTTTACAGCTGTAGGCCATACATTTTTTTAAAACTGGGTTTTTTTTTCACCCATATTCTAAATTATAAGAAGTAATAAGGAAGAGAAAGGTTTTTTTTTTTTTAAAGATGGAGAACAGAAAAAACAAAAGGAAAGTACTACCAACAATGGTAATACAAAGATAAACCTGGATGAAAAAGGAAAAAATAGAGATATTACCAACAATGGTAATACAGAATTGCACTATACTCGGATAGAGAACTAAGGGAGGATATGTATAAAGTTTTTCAAAAGAGACAGATAAGGAAAACTACGTTTACTCACAAACTGTAATACCAGAGAGTTGAGCGACCACGTCCATATGTGAAGGTGGCAAACGAGATTTGAGGTATGTTAGGGGACTGGGGCATCATGGGTGAGGGACGAGCTTGAGAGCTTCAGTGTTCCTGGAGCTGGAGCAGAGGATCGGACCCAACCCCACTTGTTGAGGAATTAATGAAAATTTACTTGTTGAGGAATGAATGCAAATTACATCAGATCTTTTCTATTTGCCCTTACATGATTTTCTGGTAGTAGGCTTTGTTGCCTCAATTAGTACCTGCTGCATATCAGTAAACAGATGCATATAGGGAATTAAGGCCATCATCCAGGTAGTCAACTGAAGCTGACTGGAGTTGGGGTGTATCAAACACCCCTGACATTATGCGAGTAGATCCAGACTGTGAGGAAACTTGTGATAACTGTCTATGTACATTTCCAAAAGAAGGAAAGTAAAGTTGTGTACACTTAACATAAATGTAGGGTCTAGATTACAAGACCAAAGACGCATTCTTTCGAATGCGTCTTGGTCGAACATGAAAGGCTTAAAATGAAAAATATTGAAGCGGGTGTTAAGCAAATTCTTTCCCTGGGAAAGAATTTGCTTGGCCTCTTCGGTACTTGGCCGTTTTCGGCACTGTAGTGCGGTCTCAGAGTTGGTATATTTAAAGTACAGGGGTGTGGGGCCGAAGCCCACCGCTTAATGTAATGTTTGAAATAGTTTTTATTTACTTATTTTTCTGGAACAGGGATTTTTTTTCCCTGGGGGGGGGGGGATCACTGTTCTGACACTTCGACATTGTAAGCTTTTGCTTACAAGGGGTCGATTAATCAACGTTTGCTTTTTTAAGCACTCAGTGATCTAATATAGACCCTAAATGTAGATGTTAGAGTGTATTTACTGTTGCAGTCATCACACTTGGTTTATCTGCCTGCTGGTCCAAATACCACAGTCTTGGGATTTCTGCGTTGGATGCAGTCACTTCTTCCATGATGTCAGGTCGTCAGGGGTATAAAACATGCAGCAGACGCCATTACACCAGTCCTTCTTGCCAAGAAGGAGCCCGAAGCAGAAGCAGTTCGCAAGTGCCGGTGGACCACTACCTGAAATTTTTGTTTTTTCAAGTTTCAGACCTGAATTCTTCTAAAGCCAAGTACCCCGTTGGGGATTCTTTTTTCTTGCTCTAACCGATGTCAGAAAAAATTAACAATTGTCTTGCCTGTGGATAGCAAATACCTCACAGAGATTTTTATTCTTACTGCGTCACCTATTTAGGCCCAGACCACGACGTCCATAGCCGTTGGTTTTGTGCCTTAACGCCCAAACCATTCGCACTATTTTTGTAGTTAAATTTTTTCGCTCTCGTTCTCATGTTTGTTGTATATATTTGTCACGTGATCACACATTATGGATTTTAAACTGGTGTGTAACTTCACACTTCAGATTCCGAAGAAGTTCTGTTTTAGTATTGAATAAAGAAAGAAAATTCTTGCTCTATCTACCTGGGTTTGAGACTTGAAATTGTAGTATAGTAGAACTTGTTTTTAAATTTCTCCAAAAACGCATCATCTACAATGTCTAACACAGGGGGAATGGCTAGAGGCCTGTGCTGTGGTAGTAAAAGGAAATCCCTGAGCCTCTTTTTAGACTCTGAAAACTCTTGGCTTTCCCAGTGGAAATGCTCCCTCATGGTATGCAAGGTTTCTCCAAAGGAATAATCCTCAGGAGGGGATGCTGAAGGTATAGATTTTTCAGCATCAGAATCCTCACAGGGGGGTAAAGAATATCCCTGATCAGAAGAGGAATCAGAAGAAATGGAAACCTGATCTGAAGATTCATAGTCAGTCTCTTGCCTAGGCCTCTTATCACGAGGGGGATGGGAACCCCTGATCAAGATAATCAGATCTTCAGCCATCTTGATCATCTGTTTTTTTGGGCATAGAGGCCTGTACACGTGGCTTTTGAGTTGGTTTCTTTGCTTTAGAAGCTGCTTTAGTCTTTGAAGCTGAAGTAGTTTTAATGTAAAGATGTTGTGGTCTGAATCAGAAGCCGGTACCTGCTCAGCAGCTCAGGACCCATCTGAGGGATTAGCATTCGAGGCTCCAATACTTTAAGTATTCAGCGGCATGGCCAACTCCACATGGGAGTCAGTAGCGGCCTGCGACTCTAAAGTAGCGGGTGTCAGGGGCTGTGAAAGCACTTCACTGAGAACCGGTAACTGGCTTAGGAGAAGCTTAGTCATCGGTTTTGGGCCTCGGTTGTTTTTCTCTATCCTTTTCTTTGCGTTTTTTGTAAACTCCGGTAGCCGGATGGCTATCAGATGACATTTTAGGATAATTAAACCTGCTGCCAAAATACTTTAAAGCAAAAATATTCCAACGCTTAATAGTGCGTTGGTTAAATCTAGCACAAAACAGACAACCAGAAACGTTGTGACCAGGGCCTAGGCAAGGAATACAGTAAGAATGAAAACCCTTATGAGGTATTTGCTTTCCACAAGTAATACAATTATTAACTTTTTCTAACATCTGTCTGGACAAGAAAAAAGTTTCCCCAACGGGGTACTTAGCTTTATTGAAGACTTCGGTTCTGAAACTCAAACACGAAAATTTCAGGAGGCAGCAAGAAAGACTGACGAAAATGGCATTGGCTACTTCTTTTATACCCCTGATGACCTGACGTCAGGGAAGGGGTGACAGCGGCTGACGCAGGACCCAAGACTTTGGACTTCAGGCCAGCTGAGGGCAGCCTGCCAGCAGGATTACCCAAATGTAATGAGTGCAACAGTGAAACAAGAAGAACATCTGTATGTACCTTTAGCACAGATCATGTTGTTCCATTCATTAATGTGTACACTGGAGGAGTTAATAAAACTGCATAGCCTGCACTTTCTATACCTGAAAGTTCCCAAACTGCCATTACTTGACACTCCTGTACAAAAACCTCTTCCAAACAATGTTTTGATACCACTGAGTATTTTGTAAGTAAAAATGAGGCGTTATCCCAGTCACTTAAAGTCAAAATTCCCCAAAGTGACTTAACAATTTTCATTTAAAACATTTTTCGTAATGCATATCAATCGTGATTGGAAGGGGAAGGCTCTTCTATAACCAATCATGTTCAATTCCATGCTGGTGTGTTTTTCACAGCCAATTAATCATCACCTCTAGTCTTCCTAAGGATTAGTTTACCTGTAGTGGAGCTATTGGGAAATTATGTATACTTATTTTGTGGAGAGGACTCTTGCACTTAACTTCAGTTTGGTTTGAGATGAAGTGCAGTTAATCAGTCTACATTTACAATAAAGTTGAGGGGCAATATTAAACAGGTTTGGCACAATATGTAGAGAGTGTAGAGAGGAAGTGTATATACGTGGTTCAGACAGAGTGAGATTCTGAAGCATACCACTGTGTCATGGTAGGATGAAAGAAGGCACAGTAGAAGGAGAAGAATAGAGGATAAGCTAAAGAGTAGCATAAGTACAGGAATCTGTACTTAACGAGTGTCAGGTAGTGGGGGAGTAGCAATGAAAAAGCAAACAAGTTGCTGCAGGCCAGTAGGAGATTCAGTGATTGTGGATTCTGAAAGCTGGTAGAGGACAGGTAAGAAGAGAAGTATTTTCTAAAAAAAAAAAAATTGGGTTTTCTAGCATCTTCTCCGGAATGTATAGAAGACATGTAGTAAGGTAAGATTTACCTGGGAAAAGTATAAGATACAATGTGGAACAGAAAGGTACATTAGGGAGGGGTGTGATTATGAATGGATACAGTGCAAAGGAGTACAAGAGGAAGAAAGATAGTTGGGAATGGGGCAAAAAATAAATGGAGATCGGGAAGTAGGAAACAAGAAACCGAAGTCTAGTCATAAAAGTAGTAAGGTCATTTGGGGAGGTTATTGGAATAAGAGTTACAAGTGAATGTGTAGTAGAAAGTATAATGTTAGAGTAAGAGGGGGTAGGTGAGAATTGGGGATAGGGTAGTGGCACGGGCGGTTTCCTTAACTTATTATTTTTGCATCTGGAGGAAAGACTGACCCATGGGACTAACAGTTTGTTCAGAATAAACCTTAAACATACAAGTCTGACAATTCAAATTTCTAAAAAATCTAAGTTAAGCATCCACATTTTCACATACTAATCAATAATCTTCCCAACTTTGTCAGAAAGTATAAGACTTGAATTTACACAATATTTAGCAGCAGGACTGTAACAGTGAATACACTTGAACATCTACATAAGTGTACACAACTGTACTATGTTCTTAGTGTTTCACTGCTGCAGATCACATTTGGGTTGATTCCCAAAGCTGAAGAAAAGGGTGGAGGCAGTCAAGAAGACTGGGGGCTGGCTAGGATGCCCTGCAAGACTGCAGTGGCAAAGCCTGCGCTGGATTTGGAAAAGGTACGCAGCTGGTAATGCTTGGTGAAGGTATGAACAGAAGTCCATGTTGCAGCCTCCAGGATGTCCATGGTGGGGACCCCTCTGAGGAAAACTGCAAAGGTGGAGGTTGCTCTGATGGAATGTGTCCTGACCCCCTTGGGGAGAGGTTTTCCATGATGTTTGTAGCAGAAATAGATGCAATGTGCTATTCATTTGGAAATTGTTTGGATATGGCCTTGCCCTCTGCTCCTGCAGCGAAGCCGACTAACAATTTATCAGTTTTTCTAAAAGATTTACTCCTGTCTAGATAGAATCTGAGCTGTCTGTGCATATCTAGAGTGTGCAAAACCCTTTCACCCTTGTTTTGTGGGTTAGGGAAAATGTGGGCAAATGAATGGAGTGGTTGAGAGCCACATTGGACAGCACTTTTGGCATGAATGATGGGTTAGTCCTGAGGGAAACCCTGTCAGCGTGGAAAATGATTAATAGCTCTACAGCCATAAGTGCTTGTAGCTCTGATACTCTTCTAGCTGAAGTGATCGCCAGAATCAAGGCGGTTTTCCAAGAGAGAAATTTTAAATTCTGCTGAAGCTGCAGGTTCAAAGGGGGACAGGGTGAGCTTTTCCAACACAAAGTTTAGGTCCCAAGCTGGGGTACAAGCTCTTCTGGGTGGCCTCAAGCTGTTAGCCCCTCTTAGGAACTGTCTGATGAGAGGGTGTGAGAAAAGAGGTGGCCCTGTGCTGAAATGAGCAGAGATGGCAGAGGCATGAATTTTAATAGAAGAGAAGGATAGACCCTTGTGTAGTAGGTCTGCCAGGTAATCCAGTATGAGAGGCAGAGTGGGCTGTGCCGTTCCGGCTCCCTTAGCCTGGATCCAGGTGCAAAACCTTTTCCACTTCTCAGCATAAGACTTTCTAGTGCTGGGGCATCTGGCCTCACGTATAACATCTAGAACTTGTTTGCTTAAACTAGCAGCTTGAGGAGAAGTCAGTGAATAAAGACTGGCAGCTTGAGGAGAGGTCAGGGAATAAGCTGCCAGACTGAGGGTCTGCAATTGAGGATGCATGAATTCTCCATTCCTCTGGGTCAGGAGTGTTGGGATCTGATGTAGGTGCCATGGTGGCAGGGGTGACAGGCTGCACAGCAGTGGGTACAAGTGCTGCCATGGCCAGTCTGGGGCAATCAGGATTGTCCTTGGTTTTTCCTCTTATTTTTATCAGTACCCTTGAAATGAGTGGTAGAGGGGGAAATGCATAGACCGAGATGTTTACCCACTGGAAGGATAGAGCATCCATTTTCCAGGCCTTGCTGTGAGGTTCCCTGGTGCAGAATTTGCTGAGATGATTGGAGTAGGAGCCAAAGAGGTCTACCTTCGGTGTGCCCCATTTCTGAGTTACAAGGGTGAAGGTTCTTTGGTCTAGCTGCCACTCGTCTGGGTCTAGCAGGTTTCTGTTAAGGTTATCTGCCAGACAGTTTAGACAGCCTGGCAGGAATTGTGCTAACAGGTGCAGTTGCATGGCTGCGGCCGTGCACCAAAGGGTCATGGCGAGCCTGCACAGAGGATAAGAGCGAGTCCCTCTCTACTTGTTGATGTACCATATCACTGTGGTTTTGTCTGTTTAGATCAGCAGAGGCCCTGGGGAGAGTAGGGGTCTGAAAGCTGTCAGGGCATGCTGAACAGCTAACATTACTTTTTGGTTGATGTGCAGATGTATTTGATTTGGGCTCCACTGGCCCTGAATGCACCTGCCATCCAGGTGTGCACCCACAGGCATAGTCTCATGCGTCTGTGGTGAGGGTCTGGGCGGCGTGGGGTAGTGAGATGGGAAGTCACTTGTAGTGGTAGCATGCTGCTGCCCACCAAAGAAAATCTTTCCTTAGACAAGGTATCATTGGTATAAGAGTTTCCAGGTCTTGAGAGCGCTGACACCAAAAGGTTTTTTAGGTATCATTGTAGTTTCCTCATATGCAGTCTGGCATATGGAATGAGTAGAATGCAAGAAGCCATGAACCTTATTGCTTGCAGGATTTTCCTTGCGGATAACTGGGACCTGGTGGCTAGTTGAGACACTGGTTGTCAGGTTGGTTTGTTTTTCTGGTGTAAGGCATGCCATCTGGGATGCTGTGTCCAGGCTTGCTCATAGGAATACAATTTTTTGTGTGGATACTAGTTTTGATTTCTTTTCGTTGACAGTATACCCCAGGGAGGTCAGTAGGTCCTTTACAAAGTCAGGTGCTTTAGCAGCTTTTCCTGACTGTCTGCCTGAATCAGGCAGTCTTAAGTATGGGTAAATTTGAAAATTTGTCTGCAAAAAGCAATGGCGGAAGCCAGACATTTTGTGAAAACTCTGGAAGCAGTGGATAAGCCAAAGGGAAGCACAGAGAACTGGAAGTGCAGTGATCCTGCTCTGAAACGTAGTTATTTCCTGCATGATTCCCCGATTGGGATGTGTAGGTAGGCCTCTTTTAGGTCTAGGGTGGCTAACCAAGCATCCCTGGAAAGCATAGGAAGAAGTTGCTGGAGGGTGAGCATTTTAAATTTTGTTATCACCAGAAAGGTGTTTAGAATGGATAGGTTGAGGATGGGGCGCCAAGTGCCCTCTTTTCTGGGAACCAGGAAGAGTCTGGAATAAAAACCTTGGCCTGTCTGTTCTGCAGGAACATGTTATATTGCCCTCATAGAGAGGAGGGAAAGGACTTGCTTTTTGGCCTCTTCTCACTGGTTTGGGGAAAGATCTGGGAACCCCTTTGGGGTTGACAGAGTGTGAAAATAAAATTTGTATCCCTGGGACACTATGTTGAGGACCCAGCGAATGTTGGTAATGGTGGCCCAGTTGCTTGCGTGGAAGGAGAGTTTTCCGCCTAGGGGCAAGTGCAGGTGGGCAGAGGGAGGGGGAAGTGTAAAGTCATTGTGAGCTCTTACCATAAGGGGGTGGCTTTGCACTCCCTGGTTTTGAAGAGGAGGAACTCCATTGCTTAGATCTCTGCATTCCCTCAGGCTGTTGTCGGGAGGGGCTGCTTCCCCTAGGTCTGGGCTGAGCTGACCGGGGGGTGGCAGGAAAGGACCAGTGCTTGGAGGGGCAATGCCTACTTAACATCAGTGGCTGGACCTGTAAGAAATCTAACTGTCTGCATAGATTTAGCTTTTCCTTCCATCTTTTTTAGGACCTCTTCTGCGCCGGTGCCAAATAAGTTGTCCTTGTTCAAGGGTGCGTCCAATAATTTGGATTTGACATGGTCTGGCAAGGTCTGTTCCTTAAGCCATGCTGGTCTTCTAAGTACAGAACCAGTAAAAGCTGCCCTGCAAGATGCTTCTAGGGCGTTAAAACCACATTGTAAGGTGTGCTTAGTTACTTGACTTGCAGAATGCATTAATTATTGTAACTTTCTGCACAAGCAGGGAAAGAAGATATTTTTTGTTTGAGGAGTTCCATGTTGCTGATATTTCAGCATATGGAACTGACAATTTAATGCTCCAATAGCAAAGGTAGCAGAGGTGTATACTGTTTTAACCCATCTGTATTATCCTCGGGAATCCCTATCTGAGGGGGTGGGATTCTGGATTCCTTTAGGTCCTTGAGAGATGACCTCTGGGTCTGCAGGTAAATTTCTGAAAATAAATTTGTGAGAGTCAGGGACTCTATAGTACCTGTCAGACTGGATTCCATAAAAACATCTAGAACATCCAGGACAGGAGGAATGGCCAGAGGTCTGTGCTGTGGAATATCTAAGAATTCCCAGAGTCTCTTGACTGAGGATAGTCCTGACATTCCCATTGGAAATTCTCCCTAATAATATGCAGGGTTCCCCCAAAGGAAAAGTCCTTGGGTGGAGAGGGTGAAGGGATGGATACCTCTGCATCAGAATCCTCATAAGCAGGGAGCGGTTGCATATCTTCATATTCAGATGCATCAGAATCATCGTACTCTTGTTCAGATAAAACTACTGGGGACAAGTCTCTTTCTTTAGGAAATGGTAGCCTGGTTTCCCCTGATAAGCATTATAAAATCTTCTGCCATTTTAAGCATTTGAGATTGGGGCAAGGAAGCAGGGGCTTGGGTCGTTCTTTTTTTGGGTGTGGTTCATACCCTGGGCCTTAGAAACTTGGTAGTTTTCGAAAGAACTGTAGACGTGAAAGTCAGTCGGTGTCAAGAATCAGTAGTGCTAAGTACTTCCTCGGAAGCCAGTGCCTACTCCGTGGCTCCGGACCCATCCAAGGTAGAAATATCTGCAGGATCCTTAGTCGAAGAAGAGTCTCGCAGCATACCAGACTCTGAAAGTGTCTCTGTAGCGGCCTGCAAATCCACAGAAACGGGCATCAGGGGCTGCGAAAGCACCTCACTGAGAACCGGAGAACTGACGACTAGCTTAATGGAAGCATTGTCTGCAGTTTTGGACTGGTGCGGTTTGAGTCTTTCTTTATCCTTACTTTTTTGGAAGATCATGTGTCAGATGGCTTACCAAAGCCATATCGGAAGTCAAGAACTGAGCGCGAAAATATCTAGCTACAATAAAGTCCCGACTATGGATAGTTCTGGCGTTAAACAAAGCACAAAAGTGACAGCGGGAGACATCGTGGTCTGGGCCTAAACAAGTGACGCAGTAGGAATGAAAGTCTTGGTGTGGTATTTGCTTTCCACAGGCGAGACAATTGTTAACTTTTTCTGACATCGGTTAGAACAAACAAGCACAAAGAATCCACAATGGGGTACTTAGCTTTAGAAGACTTCAACTTCAAACTTGGGTGGCGGCCAACCGTCACTCGTGCGAACCGTTTCTGGCTCCTCGGCAAGAAAGACTGAAGTAATGGTGTCGGCTGCCTGTTTTTTTATACAACTGATGGCCTGACATCAGTCCTGCAGCAACAGCAACTGACGCAGAAATACTAAGCCTCTGGTATTCGGGCCACCTGAGGGCTACCCTGGCAGGGATAAACCAAATGTGATGACTGCAACAGTGAAACACGAAGAACATCCATCTCTGCATAAAACTTGAAAGGACTCTGAGATTTTCTAAACCGAGTTTTCCTACCTCCTCACTGATTGCTAGGAAAAGGTCTCTGAGGGGTTGAAAAATGTACAACCATGGCAGACAGGGTCTTTCCCTCTTGTTCACATCTGCAGTGTATCTAACTTTGGGACCAAACAGGGAAGATCCATCAAAAGGCACACTGATGAACAAAGACTTAAAGGGCTCTGCACAAATCTCAATCGCATTCAGGTGTCTCTCCTGATGGCTATGCTTGAACCTGCAGCTTGTGAGGTACCTTCTGCTGCAAGGGAGATGGACCTCATGGGCGCATGCAAAACAGACTGAACAGTGGCTAGTTGTGAGGAGATTCTACTTCCATCCACAGAGGACATGGACCTTGAAAAAGATTTGGCAAGCTCCTTGGTTAGATCTCTTTGTAACTTTGTAAAATGTGCCAACTAATTCAGTGACCTGAGGGCAAAGGTCACCAAAGCATACATGTGCATCTCAAATCTGTCCAAAGCCCTGGAATCTTAGGGGAATGGACAGAAGGCCTCTGTTCTGCCAGTACCATGTTTATGGCTGCAGCCACAACCTTGGCATTGACTGGGACTCTCTTGATCTAGTGTGCATGGTCTTTAGGGGGGAGCTAAAATCTTATCTGTTCTTTTTGGTACTGGTTGAAGACTAGCTTGGACAATGCTCAAAGCAAAGAACAGGATGAGGCAGGGTTGTCTAATCTGGGGGGGGGGGCAGATATTCTCTTCTTTATGGTCAAGGAAAGCCCTCTCCACAAGCCTCTTCTCTATAGTCAAGGAAAGTCCTCTCCACAACCTCAAAGGCAGAACACCTACGGGAGACACAAACAGCATAGGAACTGCAATTTATTGATCTGCCGGCTCCTGCAACCCGACCAGCACTCCTTCCGAGGAGGGAGTTGGCCCCGAGCTCTCCAGCAATAAAGCTCCAAGGAGAAGAAACCACTCTGAAAGCTTCGGAGTTAACTCCACCCTTGTCAGACACGGCACCAATGCTTTGGCTCAGAGTCTTCTTGCTCGGAAAGGCTAGGAGCAGATCAGCTCAGGGGAACCATCGAAGTTGAACAGATAAGTCTTTGGATCCGATGCAGACACTCCCAGAGATCTCAAATCAGAGAAGGAGATACTAAAGGGAAGAAGACATGGGGTGGCTCACAGATCCAGTGGGAGCTCGGAGCTGGGAGAAGCCCCATCTGAATATGCGGTCTGAGGAACTTCATCATCCTATCCACACTGGCTTCCAAAAGGCATCTGGAAGACTTAAGAGATGACATGATTGATGGAGGTCTGGAGCATCTTTGTGTAGATCTCTCCAGGAAAAGGAAAGAGGACAGACACAAAACTGGATATGAAAGAAGCGGAGGAGTACGGATCCATCAAGACCTGGATTTCAAAACGGCTGGATCCAAGACAGACTGAAGACTTCTTATGTACCTTTGAAGGTGGCACCGAAGAGGGAGTAGAGGTAAAATAAAAAAGTCTGGAAACCTTTTACAGGACTTCTTTTCTTTAGATATAGCCTTCAACTTACACCTGCCAAGCTTTTTGGAAGGGTTTTGAGCCCAGCAATAGAGACAATAAAGGAAGATGGAAGAAGACCTCTTAAAAAGTACAGTTTTGTACCTACCATAAATGTAGATGTCCGATAGGTATGCATCTGCAGTCCTTACATATGGGTTGTCCTGCCTCAGGCAGCCCTTCGGTCGGCCGGATTTCAAAGTCTGGGTCCGGTGTCGGCTGATGTCGCCCTTTCCCCGACGTCACAGCACCTGGGGTATAAAAGCATCAGCCGACGCCATCTTCCTCAGTTTTTCTTGCCCCAGATGCCAGGTGCCCTCTAAGGAAGGCTAAATTTGGAGAAATGCAAAAAATTCCAAACATGCACAGTAATATAAAACAAATACACCATAATAGATAACCCCAGCTAGCTGTAAGAGGGGGAAGTACCCAAGAAATATCACAGAGGGGAAGGAGGGAGGGTAACCTTGACTGCAGATGCATACCTATCGGACATCTACATTTATGGTAGGTACAAAACTGTGCTATGTCCTTCAAGGATGCATCTGCAGTCCTTACATATGGGTAGAATACCATAGCCAAGCTGGGGGTGGTAGGATCTAAGAAAAGGATGGTGTAGCTAAAATGCCCTGTAGGACTGCCGTAGCAAAGCCTGCTCTGGATCTGGAATATAAGGGTAAGTTGTAATGCTTGGAAAATGTATGCACGGAGCTCCATGTAGCAGCCTCTAAAATGTCCTTGGTAGCCACCCCTCTTAAAAAGGCTGTGGAGGTGGCTGCTGCTCTGGTGGAATGAGGCCTAATGTTAGCTGGCACAGCTTTTCCATGAAAGGAGTAACAGAATCAAATGCAATTTCCTATCCATTTTGAAATTGTCCGTTTAGAAATTGCTCTTCCTTGTACACCAGCAGCATATGTTACAAAGAGTTGGTCAGTTTTTCTGTAAGTTTTAGTTCTGTCCAAGTAGTATCGCAACTGTCTGTGGATGTCCAAAGTACGCAGAAGTTTCTCTCCTTTATTTTGTGGATTTGGGAAGAAGGTAGGCAGGTGAATAGCTTGGTTAAATGAGACCCTGGATACCACCTTTGGCATGAATGAAGGATTGGTTCTCAATGAGACTCTGTCCTGATGAAAAATAAGGAATGGTTGAACTGCCATGAGGGCCTGCAATTCAGATACTCTTCTTGCTGAGGTTATGGCCAGAAGGAAGGCAGTCTTCCAAGACAGGAACTGTAGTTCTGAAGATGCTGCTGGTTCAAAGGGAGGTAGAGTTAATTTTTCCAACATGAAGTTAAGGTCCCAAGTTGGCACTGGTGGTTTCCTTGGAGGATTGATGTTTTAATTCCTCTTAGAAACTGCCTTAGGAGAGGATGAGAGAAGACAGGTGGATCAGTATTGCATTCTGCTGAAATTGCTGAAGCATGAATTTTTATGGAAGAGTAAGAAAGGCCATTGTGGAGCATTTCTGCCAAGTATTCCAGGATATGTGCCATGTTCATCACTGTCGCATCTAGGCCCTTTGTGGTGCTCCAAGTGCGAAATCTTTTCCATTTTGCTGAGTATGCCTTTCTTGTGTAAGGCCGGCGAGCTTCCATGATGATATCCTTCACTCTCTTGGATAGCTTATCCTGGTGAGGAGTCAAGGTATTCTCCAGGCTGTCAGCTGCAAGGTTTTCAGGTTGGAGTGCAGAGTTTTGTAATTGTGCTGTGTCAGAAGAAGTGGCCATTGCGGTAGAGGCCACGGTTTCATGCGTGACATGCTCCTTAACAGTGGGTACCAGTGTTGTCTTGGCCAATCCGGAGCTATCAGAATCACTTTTGGCTGCTCTGTCCTGATCTTCAGTAAGACCTTGGTCATTAATGGAAGAGGAGGAAATGCATACACTGTTAGAGCATTCCAGCTGAAAGGGAGGGCATCCACTTTCCATGCTTGTGGGTGGTATGTCCTTGAGCAGAATTTCTTCAGCTGATGATTGTGGTGGGAGGCAAAAAGATCTATGTCCGGCCTCCCCCATGATTGTGTTATCTGAAGGAAGATGTCTGGGTGCAGCATCCATTTGTGTGGATCCATGATATTTCTGCTTAGGCTGTCCGCCAGTATATTGTCTTTACCTGGCACAAACTGGGATTGCAGCTCTATATTGAGTTTTAGGGAAAGTTCCCAAAAATTCATTGCCAGCCTACAAAGAGGGTAGGAATGGGTACATCCTTGCTTGTTTATGTACCACATAACTGTGGTATAGTCTGTCCTTATTAGCAGGTGGCCTTGATGCAGAAAGTGTTTGAAGGCCTCGATTGCATGCATCACTGCCAGCATTTCCTTTTGGTTTATGTGCATGCACAATTCTTTCTCTGACCATAGTCCTTGAATGCATCTGCCCTGCATGTGTGCTCCCCATCCATGGTCTGAAGCGTCCATTGTAATGGTTTGGCTGGTTATTGGTTTGCTGAAGGGCAGACCCCTGTTTGACTGGCTTGCTTGAGCCCACCACAAGAATTCCTTTTGTAGGGATGGAATGAGTGGTATCAAAGCTTCTAGGCTGTGACTGTGCTGAGACCATAAACTCCTTAGGTACCATTGTAGTTTCCTCATATGCAGCCTTGCTTGTGGAATCAGAAGAATGCAGGATGCCATGTAACCCAGGGCCTGCAGGATTTTCCTTGCAGTCAGCTGAGTTTGTTTCGTCAGATTTTTGAAATAATCCGGTAGTTGTCTTTGTTTTTCTTCTGTGAGAAAAGCCATTTGGGTGGTTGTATCTAGCTTCGCACCCAGAAAAGTTATTCTTTGGGTTTGGCACAAGTCTTGATTTGTGAATGTTGACTGTGTATCCCAAGGCCTGAAGTAGGCGGATGGCATAATTCAAGTGTTTTACCAAAGTTTGTTGGCTGTCCGCTTGTATAAGGCAGTCGTCCAGATATGGGTATATTTGAATCCCCTGAAGTCTGCAGTGTGCAATTACTGATGCCAGGCATTTCGTGAATACTCAGGGCGCAGTAGATAAGCCAAAGGGCAATGCTGAGAATTGATAATGCTCTGAACCTGCAAAAAATCTGAGGTGTCTTCTGCAACTTTGTCCGATAGGGACATGCTGGTATGCCTCCTTGAGGTCCAGAGTTACCAGCCAAGACCCCTTGCCCAGCATGGGAAGGAGTTGCTGTAGGGTCAGCATTTTGGCACAATGAGATAAGTATTCAGTGCGGACAAGTCGAGAATAGGCCTCCATTGTTTTTCTTTTCTTGGGACAAGGAATAGTCTGGAATAAAATCCTTGGCCTTGTTCTGTGAGAGGAACCTTTTCTATAGCTTTCATTTGTAATAGGTTGGAAATTTGTTTTAAAGCCTCTGCCCTTTGATTCGGTGGCAGGTTTGGCATGCCTTTTCTTTTTGGTAATGTATGAAAATGGAACCTGTATCCTTTGTCTATTATTTGCAGTGTCCATAATACTGTGTCAATTTTTTGAGAATAAAGATAGCTTTCCACCCAAAGGTGCTTCCAATTGAGCCCTGGTTGGCGGGGTCAAGGTTAAGTCATTGAGTCTGTCCTTGTGCAGCAGTTGTAGGTCCTGCACTACCTCTCTGGTTAGGAGGCTGCCATTGACGTCCTCTGTAGGAGCCTCTAGCTTGCCCTCTGCCTCTGGCACGCCTGTTCTTGCCTCTTTGAAATCTCTCTGTGTCTGGAAAGGACCAATTCTTAGAAGGCCAATTTCTGCTGAATCTTGGTGGCTGGACCTGGAGGAAATCTTTGACTGTTTGTACAGATTTAGCCTTTTCCTCAAATTTCTTTAAAACCTCCTGGGCAGTGGAGCCAATTGCTTTTCCAGTGGCGCATCCAGAAGTTTTGCTTTAACATGATCTGGCAGAGTTTGTTCCTTCAGCCAAGCATGCCTACGTATGACTGCACCTGTCATTGCTGACCTACATGAAGCTTCCAATGCATCATAACCACACTGCAAGAAATGGTTGCTAACCTGTTGGGAGTTATGTACCAGATCCTGAAGTGACTTGCGATCTAAGGGTTCAGGTGAAGACAGTTTTTTATGCAATTCATCTAACAAATACTCTTGGTACTGTATCATATGGAATTGACAATTTAATGCCCTCATAGAAAGAGTGGAAGTAGTATACACCTTTTTACCCCATCTCTCTAAAGCCCTGGACTCCCTTTCAGAGGGGAGTGGATTTTTAGTAGTGGCAGTTGCAACCCTTTTAGGGCCCTGGGAGATAGTTTCTGGGTCAGCACAGTGGGCCTTGTAAAGGAAATGATGCGAGTCCGGAACCCTGTAGTACCCATCGGGTTTGACAGGAGCCAGGAGGAAGGGAGTCAGGGGTAATACTAGACTCAGAGTACACATCATCAATGACATTCAAAACAGGAGAAATAGCCAAAGGTCTATGCTGAGGTAAATGCAAAAAAGTCCTTAATCTCTTCCTGGAATCCGAGAATTCTTGGCCCTGCCATTTAAAATGCTCTCTCATGGAGTGAAGGGTCTCCCCAAAGGACAGCTCTTCAGGAGGGGAGGCTGAGGGAATAGATTCCTCTGCATCAGAATCCTCGTAGGCCTCCTCCTGGTAGTCTGATAGAGCAGAGCCATCTGAGGCCTCATCAGAGGACTGGGGATCAGTGGGCTCAACCCTGGGCCTTTTGTCTAGAGGTGGCTGAGAGCCCCTAATTAAGGAAATAAGGTCCTCAGCTAAACTTAAGATCTGTGAACCTGAAGTGGATCCCTGGGGAATAACCCTGGGAGGCAGAGTTTTAGGCTGTTTAGCAGCTTTAGCCCTTGTGAATGCCTTAATGGACATGGATTCAGTAGGCCTGGCTGCTCCACGTGCTGGCGTAGTTTTATCCAGGGAAATGGTGTCGGAAGTTTCCAGAACACCCGTTTCTGAGGGAAATTCCATTACCGACTCAGAAGTGGCCTCCGGGGCCGAGGTCGTTGGTTGTGCGGTTTCGCCGGTTGGAAGTACCAAGGACTCTGTTTCAGCCGAGACCGAGACATTTGCGGTAGGCCTAGGGGTGGTTTCAGCCGAAACCACAGTCCGCGTGTGTCAGTCCTTGTCCTTCCGTTTTTTGGTTAAATGTGAAGTCGGAGTCTCCGACGGCATATTATAACAGTAACTAGCCCCAAAAAATTCTTCTGCAAACTCCGCCCGACGCCTAAGAGTGCGTCGATTGAAGGAGGCACAGGCCGAGACGTCGTGGTCTGGGCCTAGGCAGGGGAGGCAGTAAGAATGGAAATCCTTATGAGGTATTTGTTTCCCACAAGTTAAGCAATTATTAACTTTAAGCGTTTGATCTGACATCGGCTGAGGCAAGAAAGAGTCCCCAACGGGGTACTTAGCTTTTGAAGTCTTTGGTAGCTGAAGTTACAGGAGCTGGCCGACCGGCACTTGCGAACTGCTTCTGCTTCGGGAACCACGCGGCAAGAAAGACTGAGGAAGATGGTGTCAGCTGACGCTTTTATACCCCAGGCGCTCTGACGTCGGGGAAAGGGCGACATCAGCAGACGCCGGACCCAGACTTTGGAATCCGGCCGACCGAAGGGCTGCCTGAGGCTGGACAACCCATATGTAAGGACTGCAGATGCATCCTTGAAGGACATCCAGCTTGTTTCTACGATTAGTTAAAGCACTGGAATTAAAACCAGGGCAATTTGAACAATCCACTTCTAGATGAGCAGGGCCTTGGCAGTACACGCATTCCCTGTGGGCATCGGAGTTGGGAAGCTTATGCCCACAGGTAATGCATTTTTTGAATCCCATAGGCTTGTCAGCCATGGTACACCAGCACAACAATACCGAAATTAGAAAATAAAACAATTTACAAGGATACATTTTTTTTTTTGGAGAATCAAAGAAAGGAGAAATAAAGACAGGAAAACTATCAACAATGACAGGAAGACATATTCCAATGAGTAAGAAGCAGGAGGAATACCAACACTGGTACTTGAAGGTTAAAGAGAAGAGTGGCTAAAATGTGCGCAGAAATTCATTAAATTTATTTCAAGAAATTGTGGGAGAGAACTAAGAATACAGTAAAATATAAAAACTATAAAAAGGAAACCAACTCACAGCAAACAGCCTACAATAAGTGGAAAAAGAACTCCAACAAATGCTCAAGAGCAAAGGGATCCGTATATGAAGCTAATGGCGGCAAACAAGATCTGACGTATGTTAGTTTGTGGGGCATTATGGGTAAAAGGAGAAGCTTGAGAGTTCATGGATCTGATGATTTGGTAGAAGCAAGAGTCTGATCAGTTTCTCAGATCCAAACCCATCAGCTGAGGGATGAATGAAAAAGACATTAGATCAAAGGGTAATAGCCTTAAAACAACCATGTTGAAATGGTCTGTTTTGACACAGGTCTCGTCTCACCTTCACAATAAATGAACAATTGATCTGAAGATCTTATAAGATTTTATATGTCAAGATAGTAGAGTTGCCAGTGGGCATCCAAGGAATGGAGTTAACCTGTCTCACTCATTTTCAGGTTCAGGAAAGAAAATGGGAAGATGGACAGTTTGGCTAAAAGAAAATTTGGATACCACTTTAGGCATAAAATAAAGATTAGCTCTGAAAGAAACCCTGTCCCTGTGGAAAATGAGACAGGGTTGACTCATCACTAAAGCTTCCAACTCAGGTGACCTTCTTGCAAAGGTCAGTGCAATCAGTAAAACTGGTCCATGTTAAGAACTTCAAGTTAGCCAGGTTAGCTGGTTCATATGGAGTGTTAAGAAAAGCTGAAGCAAATCAGAGATTCCAAGTAGGGACCACCATTTACTTGGAGGCTTCTTGTGCAAAACCCCTTTCAAAAACATTTTGATATCAGAATGCACTGAAAGTAGAGGATCCATGAGCAGACATGCTAAAATGCCCAATAAATGCACTTCGGTAGAGAAATAAGAAAGCCACAGGACAGTAGCCCACACAAATATCGTAAAACAAGAGAACTAGTCCTAAGTGGGTGCAGGTTAGGTTGTTAGCATCAACTAAAAAAAATTTGCTAATCACTGCTCTCAACCTCTTAACACAAAACATCTGGACAAAGCCAAAAATAATGGGGGAACAAAGCCCCCAAAATAGGGACAAATTTTAAATATTGCTTTTATAAACTTAGTAAGTTGCTAAAATAAAAGATCTTTTGTTACCATTCATTTTCTGAAGGATATGAAGTTTGAAACTCAAGTGCCCATCATAATTTAGTGAATTCAATCCTCAATGATTTGCTGCAAAAATCCAGAAAGTCACAAGTTTTATGAAAAACAAGCCAAAAATATGAGGAAAAACATTCTGCGAAAATCTGGACAGTTGAGAGGTATGTTGTTAATATAGGACTTTATAATAGTGAGCTTTCTTGCCTCTATTAATATTTTCTGCATGTCCCCAGTAAAAAAAAAAAAGTGCCTAAAAGGAATTAAGGCCCTATCATTCAGGCAGTCAACTGAAGTTAACTGAGGTTGGTGTGTACTTAACACCCCTGTTCTTGTGTGAGGAAATCAGTTTGCGAGGAAACGTGGTAATTGCCCCTAGCCATTTCCAAAAGAAGGGAGAACCATGGTTGACTGGGCCAGAAGGGAGTTACCACTATGAACTTGGGGTTCCTTCAGAATCTCTAGAAGTACCCTGGATATTAGTGGAAAAGCATACAGGAACATTAGTGTCCAAGGAAAAGAAAATGCATCTGTCTTACAGGCCTTCATGTAAGGAGTCCTGGAACAGAATCTTGCCAGTTGATTGTTCAGACAAGGGACAAATATCTAATTGTGGAACTCCCCACAAATGGATCAAATCTTGGAAGATGTCCTGATCTAGTTTCCATTCATGAAGGTTTGCCTTGGTCCTGGTCAGCTTTGTCTGCTACACAATTCATCTTCAACAGAATGTAGGATGCCTGTAGAGAGACTGTGCTGCAAAGCTATATCCCACATCAACATGGCTATTCTGCAAACAGGAGAATGACCTGATTCCCCCTGCTTGTTTATGTACTACAAGACTGTGCTACTGCCTGCCAACAACTTGAAGAGGTCCAAGGGGACCAAAGATGACTCAGAGTTAAGTGCCTTGATCAGGCCAAAACTATCTTTGATAACTGTGCATACATCTGTCCTTGGTGACCCACACACCCTGCTCACTTGCATCGCTGCTCCCTAAGCAAAGTCCAAGGCATCTATGGTGACTGACTGCTTTGGAACAGGGAGGGAAGAAGGCGTGACCTGGGTTTAAGGAGATCTGTTGTCTCTACCAAATGATTTCTTTGACAAACCCTAGCACTGGGATTGGAAAATAAAATGGTGGTGGTGCCTGGACCAAAAGACTTCAGATACCACTGTATCTTTCTCATGTGAATTTTTACCATGGATATCATAAGAATCATAGAAGCCATAAGACCCAAAAGTCCTGAGAGGCATTCTCTTGTAGTGACCAAGTTGGGATGGAAAACCTTAGAAACAGATCAAGATATACATCTATTATTTTTTTCCTGTTGAAGAAAACTTTGAACTTGGGTGTCTAGTTGACATCCCAGGAACAAAATTCTATGTGAAGGAGTCAAGAAAGGCTTTTTAATGCTTTCCTAGAATCCCAGCTTTTGTACGAGCAATTACTGATGCTTTGAAAAAGACCCTGCAAAGATAATCAACTGGCCTAAATATGGAAAAATGTGGGTACCATGTAACCTGCAATGAGTTATAACTGGAGTTCAGGACTTTGTCAACACTCTTGTTGCAGTGGATAGTCCAAAGGATAAGGCAGAGAACGACACGGATTCAGACACAAAAAAACTGAAAAAATGCCCGAAACCTTAATGAATAAGGATTTAATAAGCATCTTTTAAATCTAGTGTTATCAGGAAACTTGAATGAGGAAGATGATGTAACAGGCTGAAGTGGCATCATTTTGAATTTGGGCAGTATCACAAACAGTTTTAAGAAATAAAGATCCAGAACTTGTCTTCAAGCTTTTTCACATTTTCTTTCTTGGGCACTTGAAACATCCTTAAATAAAACCATTTTCCTGCCTGGGAAGGGAGAAATGGTTCTATTACTCTTTGGCATAGCATGTGGTGAAGGACAGGTGGAAAGAGTCTGGTCTGGACTTCCAAGATGGCTACACACTGATCACCAGCTCCTCGTAGTGTGTTCGTGGAAAATATTAACTGTACAACAAGCAGAAGACAAAAAATGTATTCCAGTAATCAGGGAATTTCGAGAAGCAGGTGTGAGATTCTAGCTGCTATATCCTGCCGTCTTCAGAATATTTTTCCCTGCAGCATTAAAGTCATTCCTTGATTCAGAAAAGGCTAAGAAAATACAAATGTTTGTCCAAAAAAAAATGGGCCATCAAGCAGAAGGGACAACTCTACATTTTTCAGACAATAAAGCACAAGGACACACTTTGCCACTGAAACTTTTTCCACTGTTCCAAAGGAAAACAAGAAACAGAGAAAAGCACAGAAGCTGACCAGATGAATCGGAGCAATGTAGAATTGTACCACAATCAGAATTTGCGAGACGGAGAGGAACAGGAAGATGAACAGCAACATGGAAACTAGTAAATAAATGTGAGACTGCAAAACATCTGCCACATTGTGAAATATGGTTGTACACGAGTGGAACCCAGCCACTGGGGATGAACAAGCCAGTGTATTTCTTTGAGCCGGTCCCAAGCCCAGATAAATGGGGAGGGTTGCATCAGGAAGGGCATCCGACGTAAAACTTCGTCAAATAATTTAATGTGGACACCAGTAAATATTTCCATACCGGATCGGTCGAGGCCCGGGTTAACAACGACCACCACCAGTACGGTTAGCCAACAGGGTGCTGGCGGAAACTGGGCTACTGTTGGCTGGAGGAGAAGAGGCAGAAGGTATGGCCGAAGGCAGGAAGAGAGGAGAAAGGCTAGGACTGGGGTAGTGAGGGTCGGAACTTTGAATGTTGGCAGTACAACTGGTATAGGGAGAGAGCTAGCTGATATGATGGACAGAAGGAAGGTTGGTATATTGTGTATGCAAGAGACCAGATGGAAGGGGAGTAAAGCTAGGTGCATCAGAGGTGGGTTCAAATTGTTTTACCATGGTGTGGATGGCTGGAGAAATGGCATAGGAGTTATTCTGAAGGAACAGTATTCCAAGAGTGTTTTGGAGGTGAAGAGAGTGTCGGACAGAGTGAGTTTATGAAGCTGGAAATTGATGGTGTAATGATGAATGTTGTTAGTGCATATGCTACACAAGTTGGGTGTGCAATGGATGAGAAAGAAAAAATTGAGTGAATTGGATGAAGTGTTGATGACTGTACCCAAGGGCGAGAGAGTGGTGATTGGAGCAGATTTCAATGGGCATGTTGGTGAAGGGAACAGAGGGGATGAGGAAGTGATGGGTAGGTATGGTGTTAAACGAAGGAATGCAGAAGGTCAGATGGTAGTGGATTTTGCGAAAAGGATGGACATGGCTGTGGTGAATAAGTATTTTAACAAGAGGGAGGAGCATAGGGTGACATACAAGAGTGGAGGAAGATGCACACAGGTGGATTATATCTTATGTAGGAGGGCCAATTTGAAGGAGATTGGAGACTGTAAAGTGGTGACCGGGGAAAGTGTAGTTAGGCAGCATACGATGGTGGTTTTTAGGATGACGTTGGTGATCAAGAGGAGGAGTGTGAGGGCAGCACCAAGTATCAAATGGTGGAAATTGAAAAAGGGTAATTGTAAGGTGGAGTTCGGGGATAAGTTAAGGCAAGCACTGTGTGGCAGTGAAGAGTTACCAAATAACTGGGTAACTACAGCACAGCTAATAAGGGAGACGGCTAGAAAGGTACTTGGTATGACATCTGGACAGAGGAAGGAGACATGGTGGTGGAATGAGGAAGTACAGGAGAGTATACATAGAAAGGTTGGCAAATAAGAAGTGGGATTGTCAGAGAGATGAAGAAAGTAGACAGGAGTATAAGGAGATTAGGTGCATGGCAAAGAGAGAGGTGGCGAAGGCTAAGGATAAGGCATATGAAGAGTTGTATGAAAGGTTGGACACTTAAGGATGGAGAATAGGACCTGTACTGATTGGCTAGACAGAGGGACAGAGCTAGGAAATATGTGCAGCAGGTAAAGGTAATAAAGGATAATGAGAGAAAAATACTCACAAGTGAGGAGAGTGTGTTGAGGAGATGGAAAGAGTACTCCGAGGGGTTGATGAATGAAGAGAATGAGAGAGAGAGAAGGTTGGATGATGTAGGGATAGTGAAAGGTTGGAAGATGTAGGGATAGTGAATCATGAAGTACAATGGATTAGCAAGGTGGAAGTAAGGATAGCTATGAAGAGGATGAAGAATGGAAAGGCTGTTGGCCCAGATGACATACCTGTGGAAGCATGGATGTGTTTTGGTGAAATGGCAGTGGAGTTTTTAACCAGAATGTTTAATGAAATCTTGGAAAGTGACAGGATGCCTGAGGAATGGAGAAAGTGTTTTGGTACAGATTTTTTTTTTTTTTTTTTTTTTAAGAATAAGGGTGATGTGCAGAGCTGTAGTAACTACACAGGGATTAAATTGATCAGTCACAGCATGAAGTTATGGGAAAGAGTAGTGGAAGCTAGATTAAGAAGGGACATGATGATTAAATTGATCAGTCACAGCATGAAGTTATGGGAAAGAGTAGTGGAAGCTAGCTTAAGAAGGGACGTGATGATTAGTGATCAGAATTATGGTTTCATGCCGGGAAAGAGCACTATAGATGCTGTTTGCTCTGAGAGCGTTGATGGAGAAGTAGAGAATGTCAGAAGGAGTTGCATTGTGTTTTTGTAGACTTAGAGAAAGCATATGACAGGGTGCCTAGAGAGGAGTTGTGGTACTGTATGAGGAAGTCAGGAGTGTTAGAGAAGTATGCAAGAGTGGTACAGGATATGTACAAGGGTAGTGTGACAGCGGTGAGGTCTGCTGTGTGAGTGATGGATGCGTTTAAGGTGGAAGTAGGGTTACATCAAGGATCAGCTCTGAGCCCTTTCTTATTTGCAATGGTGATGGACAGGTTGACAGACGAGATCAGACAGGAGTCCCCGTGGACTATGATGTTTGCAGATGACATTGTGATCTGTAGTAAGAGTAAACAGGTGGAGTAGACCCTGGAGAGATGGAGATATGCTCTAGAGAGAAGAGGAATGAAGGTCAGCAGAACTAGGACAGAATATATGTGTGTGAATGAGAGGGAGGATGCAAGGAGTAGAGATGGCGAAGGTGGATGAGTTGAAATACTTGGGGTCAATAGTTCAGAGTAATGGCGAGTGTGGAAGAGGCGTGAAGAAGAGAGTACAGGCAGGATGGAGTGGGTGGAGAAGAGTGTCAGGAGTGATTTGTGACAGACGAGTACCTGTAAGAGTGAAAGGGAAGGTCTACAAGAGGGTAGGGAGATCAGCTATGTTATATGGGTTGGAGACAGTGGCATTGACAAAAAGGCAGGAGTTTGAGATGGATGTGGCAGAGTTAAAAATGTTAAGCTTTGCAATGGGTGTGACGAGGGTGGACAGGATTAGGAATAAGTATATTAGAGAGTCAGCCCAGGTTGGAAGGTTTGGAGACAAAGCCAGAGAGGCAAGATTACGTTGGTTTGGACATGTACTGAGGAGGGATGCTGAGTATATTGGGAAAAAGATGCTAAGGATGAAGCTACCAGGTAAAAGGAAAAGAGGAAGACCTAAGATGAGGTTTATGGATGTGGTGAGAGAGGATATGCAGGTGGTTGGTGTGACAGAGCAAGATGCACAGGACAGGAAGAAATGGAAAAGTACAGTTTTGTACCTACCATAAATGTAGATGTCCGATAGACATGCAACTGCAGTCATAACATGTGGGTTGTCCTGCCTCAGGCAGCCCTCGGTCGGCCGGATTCCAAAGTCTGGGTCCGACGTCAGCTGATGTCGCATTTCTCTCCGACGTCAGAGCGGCTGGAGTACATAAGCATCAGCCGACGCCATTTTCTTCAGTGTTTCTTGCCCCAGATGCCAGGTGCCCTCCAAGGAAGGCTATAATCAAATTGGAAGACAAAAACAGGATTCCAAACAAATAAATGAGCAATAAAACAAATACACCATAACAGATATCCCCAGCTAAGAGTAGCAGGGATAGGAGTGGACCCTAGGCATAGAGGGGTATGGTGGGAGGGAAAATCCAACTGCAGTTGCATGTCTATCGGACATCTACATTTATGGTAGGTACAAAACTGTACTATGTCCTTCAAGAATGCAACTGCAGTCATAACATGTGGGTAGAATACCATAGCTTAGCTGGGGAGGAGGTATGCTCTAGGAAAGAGATGGTGTGGCAATCAAACCCTGCAGGATTGCCGAAGCAAAGCCTGCTCTGGATCTGGAATATAGAGGGAGATTGTAGTGTTTGGAGAATGTATGCACAGAGCTCCATGTAGCAGCTTCTAGAATGTCCTTGGTAGGCACCCCTCTTAAAAATGCTGTAGAGGTGGCTGTAGCTCTGGTGCAATGTGGTTTGACATTGGCTGGAACAGTCTTTCCATGAAAGGAATAACAGAATCTGATGCAATGTCCAATCCATTTAGAAATAGTCTGTTTTGAAATTGCTTTTCCTTGGACTGCAGGGGTGTAAGCTACAAAAAGTTGTTCAGACTTCCTACTGGCCTTGGTTCTGTCCAGGTAGTATCGAAGTTGTCTGTGAATGTCCAAGGTATGCAAAAGTCTTTCCCCCTTATTCTCAGGATTGGGGAAGAAAGCAGGCAGATGAATGGCTTGATTTAGAGAAACCCTAGATACCACCTTTGGCATAAAAGTAGGGTTAGTCCTTAATGAAACCCTGTCTCTGTGGAAAATAATAAAGGGTGGTATTGCCATTAGGGTCTGTAGCTCGGAAACCCTTCTTGCTGAGGTAATTGCCAACAGGAAAGCTGTCTTCCATGAGAGAAATTGCAAGTCAACTGAAGCTGCTGGCTCAAAAGGAGGTAGAGTCAGTTTTTCTAAGACAAAATTGAGGTCCCAGGCTGGCACTGGGGCCTTTCTTGGTGGCTTAATGTTCTTGATTCCCCTGAGGAATTGTCTTAGTAAGGGGTGAGAGAAAACAGAAGGATCAGTGTTGTATCTAGCTGAAATAGCAGATGCATGTATCTTTATGGAAGAATATGAGAGGCCGTTCTTAACATATCTGCCAAATATTCCAAGATAAGTGGGATGTTCAGCAATGATGCATCATGTCCCTTGCTGGTATTCCAATTGCTGAATCTTTTCCACTTTGCTAAGTAAACCTTTCTGGTGGATGGTCTTCGAGCCTCTGTTAGTATCCGCTGAACTTCCTTGGAGAGAGATAAGCTGAAGTTATTTATTGGATCTCCCAGGCTGTTGGCTGCAGTGTCTGAAGGTTTGGATGCAGTGTTTCGAAATTGTGTTGAGTCAAAAGTAGAGGCCACTGAGGGAGGGCCCACCTCCTGGTGTGACATATGCTCCATAGTAGTGGGTACCAGTGTTGTCTTGGCCAATCTGGAGCTATTATGATTCCCTTGGGCTTCTCTGCTTTGATCTTTAGTAATACTGAGGTCATCAGTGGCAGAGGTGGGAATGCATAGATTGCTAGGGAGTTCCAGTTGAATGAGAGGGCATCTATTTTCCAAGCTTTTGGATGGTATGTCCTTGTGCAAAATTTTGGTAGAAGATGGTTGAGGTGAGAGGCAAACAGGTCCACTTCTGGCTTGCCCCATGTCGAAGTGAGTTGTCTGAAGGCCTTCGGATGTAACCTCCACTCGTGTGGATCTGTGAAATTCCTGCTTAGGCTGTCCGCCAACATATTGTCTTTTCCTGGAACAAACTGGGATTGTAACTGGATGTTTAGGCTCAGTGATTTCTCCCAAAGTTGCATTGTCAGTCTGCAAAAGGGGTAAGAGTGGGTGCCCCCCTGCTTGTTTATGTACCACATCACAATGGTGTTGTCTGTCCGTATCATTAAATGGCCTTGCTGGAGTTGGTTTTGAAAAGCCTCGATGGCATGCATTACTGCCAGCATTTCCTTTTGGTTTATATGTAGATGTGTTTCCTTTGGAGTCCATTGTCCTTGTATACACCTGCCTTCCATGTGCGCCCCCCATCCAAGGTCTGAGGCATCTGTAGTCATGGTCTGTGTTATCTGTGGTTTTTGAATGACATACCTGTGTTTTCCTGGCTCACCGAGGCCCACCATAGGAATTCCTTTTGTAGGCATGGAATGAGTGGTATGATTGTCTCCAAGTTGTTGCTGTGTTGAGACCAAATGCTTTTTAGGTACCATTGAAGCTTTCTCATGTGTAGTTTTGCTAATGGAACCAGTAGAATGCAGGATGCCATGTAACCCAGGGCCTGTAGGAATCTCCTTGCAGTCATCTGGGTGAGTTTTGCTAAACCTTTGAAGTAATGAGTTAACTTCTCTTGCTTGTCTTCTGTCAGGTAAGCCATCTGAGAGGCTGTGTCTAGTTTGGCTCCTAAGAAGATTATTTGCTGGGATGGCTGCAGTCTTGACTTTTGGAAGTTGACTGTGTATCCCAGAGCTTGAAGTAATCGTATGACAATCCAGGTTTTTTGTCAACATCAATTTGTCGTCCGCTTGTATGAGGCAGTCGTCCAGGTAGGGTAAATTTGTATACCCTGGAGCCTGCAATGAGCAATTACTGAAGCCAGGCATTTTGCAAATACTCTGGGCAGTAGACAAGCCAAATGGCAATGCTGAGAATTGATAATGCTCTGGCCCTGCAAGAAATCTGAGGTATCTTCTGCAGCTGTGTCTGATAGGGACATGCAGGTATGCCTCCTTGAGGTCCAGAGTAATCAGCCACGACTCCTTGCCCAGCATGGGAAGGAGTTGCTGTAGAGTCAGCATTTTGAACTTTGGTACTATGAGAAAGGTGTTTAATGCGGACAAGTCCAGTATTGGTCTCCATTGAGATTCTTTTCTTGGAACAAGGAACAGTCTTGAGTAAAACCCTGTTCTTGTTGTGGAACTCTTTCTATTGCTTTCATTGAGTCAGCAGAGTGATTTGCTTGATAGCCTCTGCCCTTTGATTTTGTGGTAGGTTTGGCATGCCTTGTTTTCTTGGTAAGGTATGAAAATGAAACCTGTACCCTCGGTCTATAATGTCCAAAATCCATTTGTCCTTTGTCAGTCTGTGGCAGTTTTCTGCAAACAGAGATAATTTCCGCCAAGGGAGCTTCTAGTTGTTCCCTGGTAGGCGGTAGTAGAGGAAAGTCATTGAGTTTGTGGTTGTTGGGCAGGTGAAACCCTGCGTCACTTCTTTGGTTTCCTGGCTGCCATTGTCGCCCCTGTAAGGGCCTCTGTATTGGCCTCTTCCTTGGCCACGCCTGTTCTTACCCCTTTGAAACTTTTCTGGATTAGGAAAGGACCAGTTTTTGAAGGCCAATTCCTACTGAATCTGGGGGTTGAACCTGGAGGAAATCTTTCACTGTCTGAACTGATTTTGCTTTTTCTTGATGGTCTTTAACACATCCTTAGCATTTGCACCAAAAAGCTTGTTCTTTTCCAAAGGTGCACCCAGAAGTTTTGCTTTTACATGATCTGGTAGAGGTTGATCTTTTAACCAAGCATGTCTGAATCACTGCCCCTGTCATAGCTGCCCTACATGAAGCTTCCAGTGCATCATATCCACACTGCAGGAAGTGATTGCTTACTTGCTGAGTGTTATGTACAGCTTCCTGCAAAGTCTTCCTGTCTAAAGGATCAGGAGAAGCTAATGTTTTTTGTAAATCTTCTAAGAGATAATCCTGATATTGTAACATATGAAAAAGGCAATTTAAAGCTCTCATAGATAAGGTAGTGGATGTGTAAAAACCTTTTTGCCCCATCTCTCTAATGACCTTGCTTCCCTGTTGGAGGGCAAAGGATTTTTTGAGGTGGAGGCTGAAACTCCTTTAGGCCCCTGTGAAATAGTTTCCAAATCAGCAGAATGGGCCCTGAATAAATGGGAATGAGTTTCTGGGATCCTGTAATACCTGTCTGGCTTGGCTGGAGCAGGAGGGAGAGAATCAGGGGTAGCACTAGAGTCAGAATACAAATCATCCAGAACATCAAGTACAGGAGGAATAGCTAAGGGCCTGTGCTGAGGCTTCTTAAGGAAAGTCCTAAGGCGTTTCCTAGAATCAGAATATTCCTGACCCTGCCACTTGAAATGTTCCCTCATGGTGTGCAGAACTTCCCCAAAAGAAATATCCTCAGGAGGGAGGCCAAGGGATGGAATCTTCTGCATCCGAGTCCTCATAGGTCTGGAAGAGCTCTTCCTGGCTATCAGAGTGGACAGAGCCCTCAGAGTCTTCATCTGAAGGAGTAGGGTCAGAGGGTTCAACCCGGGACCTTTTATCAGGAGGAGGCTGGGATGCTCTCTCAGGATGGGCCTGTGAACCTCTAATCATGGAAATTAAATCAGCAGCCATGGACATAATTTGTGTCTCCGGAGTCGGCTGAGGAAAGGATTTAGAAGTAATATGCTTTGTTTTGCTGGCTGCCTTAGCCCTAGTGTAGGCCTTAATAGACATGGCCATAGGAGGCCTGGCAGCTCCACGTGCAGGAGTGACCTTGTCTACAGCAATGGTCTCGGGCATTTCCTCGGTTTCGGTATCCGGAGGAAAGTCTATAACTGGCGTTGGAGTAATGTCTGGAATCGGAGTCGTCGGTAATGCGGTGTCTTCGGTTCGGAGCGGTGGAGAGACCGTCTCAGAGGGAACCGGAGCACTCGCGCTAGGTTTTGGCGTGGAGTCGGTGGTAGACACGGGCCGAGGATGTCGGTCCCGGTCTTTTCACTTTTTGGGAGTTTGCGATGTCGGAAGATCCGACGGCATGGTGTATGCAAATTTATCGCCGAAACAATCTTCAGCGAACTCCGCCCGGCGCCTGAGAGTGCGCTTGTTGAAGCGAGTACAGGCTACACAGGCCGAGACGTCGTGGTCTGGGCCCAGGCAAGGGAGGCAGTAAGAGTGGAAATCCTTATGAGGTATTTGTTTACCACAAAAAAGACAATTGTTAACTTTTTCAGTAATTTCTGACATCGGCTGAGGCAAGAAAAGGTCCCCAACGGGGTACTTAGCTTTTTTGATGACTTCGGTATCGTAGAATACAGGAGCTGACCGACCGGCACTTGAGAACTGCTTCTGCTTCGGGCACCGCCCGGCAAGAAAGACTGAAGAAAATGGCGTCGGCTGATGCTTATGTACTCCAGCCGCTCTGACGGAGAGAAATGCGACATCAGCCGACGTCGGACCCAGACTTTGGAATCTGGCCGACCGAGGGCTGCCTGAGGCAGGACAACCCACATGTTATGACTGCAGTTGCATTCTTGAAGGACATCAGGTGATCCGCTGTGGTGACCCCTAACGGGAACAGCCGAAAGAAGATGATGATGATGAAGGTGGTTGTACAAGAGTGGACTTATGTTGACTTAATTCAATCTACACGGAAATGAAAGGCACTTGCCTCATTTAATATCATTAATGCTGGAAAGAAAGGAGGAAAAAATCAACTGGAAGAAACTTTTTTTTTC
This sequence comes from Protopterus annectens, assembly GCF_019279795.1. NCBI lineage: Eukaryota > Metazoa > Chordata > Ceratodontiformes > Protopteridae > Protopterus > Protopterus annectens. The sequence goes on along the minus strand of NC_056743.1, from coordinate 765,167,737 downwards.
TTAGTGTTTGTATTGTGAAAAATATTTTCAGTTGCTCTTTGTATAACATTATTAAAATAAATATATGCACTTTTTCCTTCCTCTTCTTTTTCCTTTTTTTGGCATTAAGAAATGTACATTACAGTGCAAAAAGAGAAGATAGCTAGACAAAAGCATGTGTTAACAGGCTGTAATCTTGATTTGTTGAGGTGGGTGTAAATGTACACAGATCATTAAATTATGTTATGTTTTCTCTCACTTCTACATAGGTGTATGCCTGGATTAAGACCCTTAGCTTAGTCTAATAAATTTTAAGTGGAACCAAGTAAATATGAGAAGAACACTGAATATAACAAAAAGTTTTCCATTAGCAATAAATGCTTCAATTCATCTTTCAAGCTACAATACAGGACTCCATTCGCCTTTTTTGCTTTTTGCTAGAGAGACAAGCTGATAATAGTGCAATAAAAGACAAAACACTGTTTTCTTCAAGGCCATACAAGTACTTCTAACATATTAGGGGTGGGGGGATAAAGATAAAAAAAAATCTTGTAAAATGTGACACGGGTTCCAATGCTGATAAGAAAACACTGTACAAAGGAGTAACCTGCCAAACATTATTGGTTGCAATTAAGCTCACAAACTGGAATTAGACATTTGAAAAAACTGCCATATATTATACGTGGGAATAAGGACTTCTTAATTTAATGGCAACTCTCTTCATATTATTTTGGAATGTTAATGGTCTCGCGGGTATACACAAAAAGGAAAGAATACTTAACATAATTAAGACATGTAGGTAAGAGTGCAAACAGCAATGCTACAGAATAGACACACATTTGGAAAGAAATGAGCATGTCAATTTGATAAAGGATATCTAGATGAATATTCTACAAAAACTATGAAGGACAAAGGAGAAAAAAAAAAAAAAAAAAAAAAAAAAAAAAAAGAGTACTTCTATTAACTGCCAGAGGAGTTCCAGTAATGACAGCAAAGAAATGTAGTAGTTCTAAGGCGCTACTTGTAAGAATGAAGATTACACTGGCATGTATTTATATTCTACTCAAAACTGCTATTTTGGAGCTTAGAAATATTTCTGAGAAATGAGCTTTCAGCAGGGAATATTACCTATAGTTGGGGTCTGGAATTTGATTTGCAACAATGAAGATGCATCTCGGGGGCCTGGAAGAGAAACTACTATGATACACATCCAATAACTATTTCAGATCATGTGTCAATTATTACCAAGATAAAATGCAGCATAACAGAGTAAATAGGAGATACTGGTGCTTCCCTACATACCTGCTAAAGACAGAAAATTAAGGAAGGAGTACTGGAAATTATCCAGGAGTTATGAGGGAAGACAAAGTACTCCAGAAGTTCTAGTTAGTGAGCAGAATTAAACAAAAGTGGAGTTTAAAAACAGGATAGAAAAAAGAAAAACAGTTCTTTTTAAGCAGTAATAAGAATCATCTGTAGGGACTGACAAAGGTAAAAGTATTATAAAATGAAGAGAATCTCACAGAAAGTACAGTTGTGTATACTTACCATAAATGTAAATGTTAGAGTGTATTCACTGTTGCAGTCATTACATTTGGGGTAATCCTGCTGGCAGGCTGCCCTCAGTCGGCCTGAATTCCAAAGTCCTGGGTCCTGCGTCGGCTGGTGTCACCCCTTCCCGGTCGTCAGGGGTATAATAAGCAGCTAACGCCATTGTCTTTAGTTTTTCTTGCCCCAGATGTCAGGTGCCCCCTAAAAGGGTAGCCAAAATGTATATATATATATAAAATTACATGCACCAATATAAACTTTACCTTCATCTACAAGCAAATACACCACATAGGTTCCATCAGAAGAAAGGGGGATGGCGGGTGGGTAACCTGGACTGCAATAGTGAATACATTCGAACTACATTTATGGTAAGTGTACACAACTGTACTATGTTCTTCGTGTTTCACTGTTGCAGTCATTGCATTTGGGTAGAGTCCCAAAGCTATGGTTGGGAGGCTGGAGCTAAACAACATTAGGAGCGGCTATGAAGTCCTGCAGAACTGCAGTGGCAAAGCCTGCCCTGGATTTAGAGTAGAGTGGCAGATGATAGTGCTTTGTAAAGGTGTGCACTGCACTGAACTCCAAGTAGCAGCCTCTAAAATGCCCTTGGTTGGTACTCCCCTGAGAAAGGCTGCTGAAGTGGCTGCAGCTCTGGTTGAATGTGGCCTAATGCCCTTAGGCACTGGCTTGCCATGGTGTAAATAGCAGAAACAAATGCAGTGGCCTATCCACTTTGAAATATTCTGCTTTGAGATAGCCTTTCCTTGTGATCCTTGCAGAATCCAAGCTGTCTGTGTACGTCCAAAGAATGCAGAATTCTCTCCCCCTTGTTCTGTGGATTTGGATAAAAAGTTGGCAGATGTATAGTTTGGTTAAGAGCCACACTGGACACCACCTTAGGCATAAATGTTGGGTTTGTCCTCAGAGAGACCCTGTCTGGATAAAAACGATTAAAGGTTCCACAGCCATGAGTGCCTGTAGCTCTGAAACTTGTCTTGCAGAAGCTATTGCTAGGAGCAGAGCTGTTGTCCAAGATAAAAACTTTACATCAGCAGTAGCAGCTCGCTCAAAAGGAGGCAGTAGTCAAGGTTCCATGCAGGCATTGGTGATCTCCTTGGAGGCCTTAAATTTTTGGCTCCTCTGAGGTACTGCTTTAATAAGGGATGAGAAAAGATTGGTGGCTCTGTATTGTAATGAGCCGAAATAGCAGAAGCATGAATTTTAATAGATGAAAAAGATAGGCCTTTGTCCAGCATCTCAGTTAAGTATTCCAAAATCTGAGGAATATTTGGCACAGCTGTATCAATTCCTTGTGCCTGGTTCCAAGCACAGAATCTCTTCCATTTTCCAGCATAAGACTTTCTAGTGCTAGGCCTTCTGGCTTCCAAAATGACATCCATCAGAGCTTTACTGAGAGGTGTGTTTTGTATGACATTATCATCCGCCATGCTGCCAGGTTTAAAGTCCTGAGCTGGCTGTGCAGGATCTGACTGTTTTACTGGGACAGTACATGAGGTATTTGAGGTGAGGTCCAAGCTGGGCATTGAGACAAGTTCCTTAAGATTGGCTACCAGTACTGGCGGGGCCAGTCTGGGGCAATCAGCATCATCTTTGGCTTCTCCTGTCTGACCTTTAGGAGTACCTTGGGGAGGGGAGGCAGTGGTGGAAAGGTACATACGGATAGGTTTTTCCAGCTGAAAGATAGAGCGTCCACTTTCCATGCTTGTCTAACAAGTCCTTGTGCAGAATCTTTTTAGTTGGCAGTTGTGAGGGGAGGCAAATAGATCTATGTTCGGGCATCCCCATTTCCTTGTCATCACTGAAGACTCGTGGATTCAGCTACTACTCGTGGGAATCCATGAGGTTTCTGCTTAGTTCGTCTGCCAGAGTATTTCCCCTTCCTGGCAGGAATTATGCCTGTAGGTGTACTTGGCGAGTCAATGCTGTGTCCCACAAAGTCATGGCTAGTCTGCAAAGGGGGTAAGAATGTGTGCCCCCCTGCTTGTTTATATACCACTTGACCGTGGTGTTGTCTGTCTTTATCAGTAGTTGTCCCGGATGAAGTAGGTCCTTGAAGGCTGTCAGGGCATTTTGAACAGCTAGCATCTCTTTTTGATTGATATGTAGATGCATTTGGTTTGAGGACCATGTGCCCTGAATGTATCTTCCTGCCATGTGGGCTCCCCAGGCATAATCTGATGCATCTGTTGTTAGTGTCTGCCTGGTTGGGGGTAATGTGAATGGCTGTCCCTTGTTTTGGTGACAAGCCTTTGCCCACCATCGAAACTCCTGTTGCAGACAGGGGATGAGAGTAATCATAGTTTCCAGGCTGTGGCAATGATGAGTCCAAACACTTTTAAGGTACCACTGAAGTTTCCTCATATGTAGTCTTGCATATGGAATTAGTAGGATGCAGGATGCCATGAAGCCCAAAGCCTGCAGAATTTTTCTTGCAGATAACTGGGCCTTTGTTGCCAACATTTTGAAATAGGTAGTAAGTTGCCTTTGTTTGTCTGGCGTGAGATAAGCCATTTGGGCAGTTGTAATTAAGCTTGCACCCAGGAATATCATCTCTTGAGAGGGTACTAGTTTTGATTTCTTTTCGTTGACTGTGTACCGTAGGCATGTAAGAAGTCTTTTCACAAACGCCAGATGCTGTAGAAGAAGATTCTTGTTCTCTACTTGAATTAGACAGTCCAAGTAAGGATATATTTGTATTCCTCTTTGTCTGCAGAATGCAGTTACTGGTGCCAGGCACTATGTAAAGACCCTGGGCGCAGTAGATAAGCCAAAGAGCAGTGCAGAGAACTGGTAATGCATTGAGCCAGCCTTGAATCTGAGGTATCTTCTGCATAATTGTCCGATTGGGACATGCAGTTTTGCCTCTTTTAGGTCTAAAGTCACAAGACAAGCGTTATTGCCCAGCATGGGCAGAAGCTGCTGCAAAGTCAACATCTTGAACCTTGGTATATCCAGGAATGTGTTCAGAATAGATAGGTCCAGTATTGGTCTCCAGGCCTTGCCCTTTCTGGGTACCAAGAACAGTCTTGAGTAAAATCCTAGTCCCTGCTCTTGCTCTGGTACTTGTTGAATGGCCCCCATGTCCATGAGGGATGAGACTTGTTTTTGTGCCTCTGCCCATTGATTTTTTGGCAGATCTGGCCAGCCGTTTGCTTTTGGCAGGGTATGGAAATGGAACTTGTACCCTTGTGACACGATATTTAGAACCCACTTGTCCTGGGTTATAATGTGCCAATTTTGAGAAAAAAGTGCTAATTTTCCCCCTAAGGGTGCTGCCAGGAAATAAGTGCTTGGTGCAGGCAGGGGGAAGTCATTGGGACTGTTTCCTGTATGATTGTGATTTGTCTTCTCCAACTTTGGAGGTAGAAGCACCCCATTACTTTGACCTGTATGAACCTTGTGCCTGGGATCTGCCTCTAGGGCGTCTGGATGTGCCTCTTTGAGGTCTGTCTGACAGGAAAGGACAAATTCTTTGTAGGCCAGTGTCTACTAAACCTAGGTGGCTGTACTTGTAAAACATCTTTGACGGTTTGCATAGATTTAGCTTTGTCCTCCATTTTCTTTAACACCTCTTCCACCTTAACACCAAACAATGTATCATGCTGTAAAGGTGCATCTAATAATTTAACTTTGACATGATCAGGCAGATTTTGTTCCTTTAACCAAGCATGCCTACTAACTACAGAACCCGTAACTACGGCCCTGCAGGAGGCCTCCAAAGAATCAAAACCACATTGTAAAGTATGCTTTCCAACTTGTTCAGCTGCATGCAATAAATCCTGCATTTCCTTGTTTTTTTGCACATTCAGAGTTTAACAACATTTTTTGTTTTAGCAATGCCATGACAAGTTGCTGTTATCTGAGCATATGAAACTGACAGTTTAAGGCCCTTATAGCCAAGGTAGCAGATGTGTAAACCTTTTTTCCCCATCTATCCAGTGCCCTAGAATCTCTGTCAGAGGGGGTAGGGTTTTTTGCAGTGGAAGCCTCACCTCCTTTGGGACCCTGTGAAATAGTTTATGGGTCTGCAGCAGGGTTTGTAAAAAGGAATTTATAAGAGTCAGGAACCCTGTAATATCTGTCAGGCTTAATAGGAGCTGGAGGTAAGGAGTCAGGGGTAAGACTAGACTCCGAAAACACATCATCTACAATGTCTAACAGGTGGAATGGCTAGTGGCATGTGCTGAGGTAGTAAAAGGAAATCCCTGAGCCTCTTAGATTCTGAAAAATCTTGGCTTTCCCAGTGGAAATGCTCCCTCATGGTATGCAAGGTTTGCCCAAAAGAATAGTCCTCTGGAGGAGAAGCTGAAGGTATAGATTCTTCAGCATCAGAATCCTCATAGGGGGAAGAGAATATTCATGATCAGAAGAGGAATCAGAAGAAATAGAAACCTGATCCGAAGATTCCTAGTCTGTCTCTTGCCTAGGCCTCTTATCAGGAGGGGGATGGGAACCCCTGATCAAGGTAATCAAATCTCCGGCCATTTTGAGCATCTGTGGGCATACAGGCCTGTCCTTGTGGCTCTTGAGTTTGCTTCTTTGCTTTAGAAGGTGCTTTAGTCTTTGCCTTTGAAGCTGAAGTCTGTTTAATGTAAAAATGTTTAGGTCTGAATACACCCTCAGAAGCCGGTGCCTGCTCAGTGGCTCAGGACCCATCTGTGGGAATAGTATCCGAGGCTCCAATACCTTGAGTTTCCAGCAGCATGGCCGATTTCACGTGGGAGTCAGTAGCGGCCTGCGACTCTAAAGTAGCGGAAGTCAGGGGCTGCGAAAGCGCCTCACTGAGAACTGGCAAATCGGCAACTGGCTTAAGAGAAGCTTCATCGTCGGTTTTGGGCCTCTTGTCTCTCTCTCCTTTTCTTGGCGTTCTTTTGTGAACTCCGGTAGTCGGATGGCTATTCGATGACATTTCTGAATAATCAAACCGGCGTCCAAAATAGTTTAAAGCAAAATCATACCGACGCTTAATAGTGCGTTGGTTAAATCTAGCACAAAACAGACAACCAGAAACGTTGTGATCAAGGCCTAGGCAAGGAATACAGTAAGAATGAAAGTCCTTATGAGGTATTTGCTTTCTACAAGAAATACAATTATTTATTTTTTCTGACATCGGTCTGGAGCAAGAAAAAAAAAAAGTTTCCCCAACGGGGTACTTAGCTTTATTGAAGACTTCGGGTCTGAAACTCTAACATGAAAATCTCAGGAGACAGACGACTGGCACTTGAGAAATGCTTCTCCTTCTGGCACCGCATGGCAAGAATGACTAAAGAAAATGGTATCGGCTGCTTCTTTTATACCCATGACACAGGACCCAGGACTTTGGAATTCAGGCCGATTGAGGGCAACCTGCCAGCAGGATTACCACAAATGTAATAACTGCAACAGTGAAACACGAAGAACATCAAGAGGAAGCGCCAAATGCAGAGTGTTAGAGAAAATAATGGACTACCTGGGTAATATGCATGAGTTTAGAAAAAACTGTTAAGCAACTTTTGGCACAGCGACTTAAGCAAAAGAAAGTAAAATGGTTTGTTGCCAAGCTTAGGCAGCCTATAACAAGAAAAATAACCAGAGATCTTGTAGAGGTATTAGAGATTTTGGAAATTTTACAAAAATTTGAATAATGCAGAAAAAAGGGGAAATTAAAAAAAGGACGAATGGAAATATTTACGGAAGACTTAAATATTCCAAGGTTAGAAGTAAATGAGGCTCAACAACTAACAGTTAAGATAGGAGATGTGATGAAAATTATTATGTATAACCAATCTATAGGAACGTCTCTATGAACAGATGGCATTCCACTGGAAATTTGGAAGTTAAGATGGAAGAATGTGATAAAAATTCTAGAAGATTTTGTTTAACAGTATTTCAAAAGGAGGGGAGGCACTAGCATCCTGGAAAAAAAGCAGTGGTGGGTGTAAAACCTAAAGATGGTAAAGACCCATATGATCCAGCTTCGTACAGGTCCATCTCAATGCTAAACCATGACTGTAAAGTGTCTATTTCAATACTGGCTAAAAGAATGGCAAATGTGATTCTTACATTGCTAGATATGGACCAAGGAGGTTTTGTGGAGGGGCAGCAAACATCTGACAACATTAACAGAACAATAATAATCCAGACAGAAGCAGAATGTAAGAACTTACAGTTATTAGTAGGTCATTATATAGAGAAAGCATTTGACAGAGTAAGCTGGGATTTTATGAGTAGGGCTATGGAAGCATTTGCATTTCCTGATACAATAATATGGTTAATTAAAAGGACATATGCGGGATTGGAGTTAAAAATCAAACTGGGAGGCTTCCTCTCTAACAGGTTCTGTCTGAACAGAGGAACAAGGCAGGGCGTCTTCTTCCCCCTTTGCTATTTACATTATATTTAGAACCACTAGTACAGAAAATCATGGATTAAAAAATTCAAGGATATAACTGGCATGGTATTCAAAAAAAGTTGGCATTATTTGTAAGCTATTTTATTTTGTACCTGATGGAACCAGAAAAGGGCAACTCAGTGTTGTGGAATATTCTAAACCTGTTCCCCCTTTCTTGGGGGGGGGGGATATAAAATTTATAGCTACCGACCTTTTTTTTATGTACCCATGTGTGATATGGTCCAGCATTAACGCTACTTACAAGGACACGACAAAAAGAAATATTTATGAGTATGGATTAAAAAAAGATTAGGTTATAGCAGCTAAGGATATGTGGGAAGAGACTAAAGATAATACAAAAACTGAGAAACTGGACGCTCTTGCCTATGGATATGGACAATAAGATACAAGCAGTAAAAATGTTTTTGCTCCCTTTAGATTTATACATAGGTCAGGAATATTTGCATCAACCAGAGTAGAAGTTGTAGACAGTAATAAAAAATCTCAAATTGTTACTTTAAGTTTCTAATTGTTACAAATTGTTTCTGTAGGCTACACACGCAAGTCCGCTAGACGATTTATAGCATTTATAGCATCTACTGTGTTTTTTCTGTGTTTCTGAAAAAAAAAAAATATCTCTTGTTTTCCCGCCTTACTGAGCTAGAGTAGTCCAGTTTCAGAGTTGCTGATCCCTGGGCTTTTGTTGTAGTTCCGGTTACTGATCCATAGCCTTATTTGGAAGGAGGGAAGTTTCTTTGCTTACCAGTGGGAGTGGGAAGCACTGAGCAACCTGTTAGTCCAATGTGGTGAGGTATCAGCCAGTAACTTGTAGTCCATTGGACGTTTTGGGCCAGTTCCTAGCTTTTTTCAGCCCCCTGATATAAAACATGCTAAACGCGCGTTAGCGCGGAGTTGCTACAGGAGCACACAAGAGCAGCAGTGGTTAATCAGGGTTAAACTATTCGGGCTACCTAAAGTCCACTCTTCAGATTTTCCCTTAAAACAGCCTTCCTTGAACTTTACTACTGATCTAACCTGCGTATCCTATAACTAAAAAGTTCATCTCTACTGGATTCCCAAGTAGACTATTCTCTATCTGTACAGCCTAGCACTTGCTCCTACAGTACTTTACCCTGATATAGCACTTTTATTATAGATGGGTATGCCAAATACCCTTTTCTCGATCACCCACATCCCCCAGAGTCTTCTTTAAGTTTTTTCTCTATTCCTTCTAGCATGTCGAGGGATCAGTTGCTAGTGTCCTCTCCTGCTCAGCTGGTGAACCTAGGAATATTGAGGCAATGTTACAATTGCCCCATGTACACAGACAACCCTCCCTCCTCCCACAAAACACAAATACATGAGAGATGCAAATATACAGCCAAACTGGAGGCTGAGCTCTCTCAACATAGGACTGGCAAGACCAGACAGGAGGAGAAGGTATCCACACACACCACATACCCAGTCTCACATAGTACTATCACAACTTCAAATCATACACATACACACACAAAGACATACTCGGAGGCTCTGATCAAAAACCTACCAAAACAGCAGAGGCCACCAAAGCAGACACCCAAATAACTACCACCTCAGGACACAACATATGCAACACATAGACCACACAGTCAGTGTGCCAAACAGTCACAGCCCTTAAGGCCAAACACAATGCCAGACACACTCATCATTGGTGACTCCATAGTCAGACACACTGACGTCCCGCTCACCAGATTGAGTAAGGAGAAGGTCACAGTAAGCTGCCTGTCGGGCGCTAGAATCCGCCACATAACGCAAGCACTCAGGTCTCTCAACAGCAGGTACAAGTACGACTCTGTCATTGTCCACGCTGGTGTGAACGACCTGAGACGTACCTCCTTGGACTACATGAAAAGAGACATTGAGGAGCTCTCTGATTATGTAGCCCAGGCAGGTATGACTCTGACCTTGAGCAGTATCCTACCTTCACCAAGAATGATGCCACAATACAGAGACAAGATGATCAGCTTTAATAATTGGCTTAAACTCTGGTGTCATTCAAAGGGGATCCAATGTCTGTCTGCCTGGGATGACATGCTGGACAAGCCACGCTGCTTCGCAAGGGATGGCTTGCACCTGTCACCACTGGGCTTCCGGATATTGGCAAAGGCTCTTGCCACCCCCATAGTGCCTTTTTTAGGCAAGGCTCAAATTCTAAACCTACCACCCTAGAACACAAAAAAGGAAAAAAACTGAAGGTAATGCTGCTCAATGCCAGAAGTCTCAACCTCAAGATGCACGCACTCGAGGCCCTTCTCAGTATGGAGAACATCGATGTCTGTGCTGTGACAGAAACCTGGTTCAAGGCTCCTGAGAGCACCCCAGCACTATCAGGTTTTACCTCATATCATGTGTTCCGGCCCCAAAATCTGGACAACACCAAGAAAGGAGGGGGGGGTGTCCATATTCATCAAGGACACCCACACCTCAAGGTTGGTGGCAATGCACGATGCATCGGAGACCATCCAGGTGCAATTAACCATAGGCAAGACTGCTCTGCAATTTGTAGCATGTTACAGGCCACCCTCTCAAACTCAGGAACCTCACATAGCTTTCCTGAAAACACTGGAGGGGATAAATGTATCTCCAAACACCATCATACTAGGTGACTTCAACTACCCTAATATAGACTGGGATCACTACTCAAGCCCAAACACTCTAGCCCAAAGGTTCCTGGAGTTCATAAACTCAAATGCCATGGAACAACTAGTCACCATCCCCACAAGAGGTGAAAACATACTTGATCTCATCATCACGAGCATGGGATCACAATGTTCAACACCGGAAGTATACCCCTCACTGGTGAGATCAGATCATAAACTAATCTCACTGGAGGTCACCATCCCGCCCCCACCTGAGATAAAAAAGACCACAGTGAAGAACTTCTCAAAAGCCGACTTCACACTTCTAAAGACTAGTGTGGTCACCTTTAAGGCCACCGTGCCGGCAAACATTACTCAAGCCGCTGAATCACTTACAAATGCCTTCTACCAGCACCTACAGGACTGCATGGATCAGGCAATCCCAAACAAAACAAAGACTCTTTGTACCAAAGGCAAGCGTCCAGCCTGGTGGACCCCAGCCATAAACAAGCTCTACAACAAAAGGAGGAAGCTACTACAAGATAGAGCAAAATCCTTAAAAGGTAAGACACCTCTGATCATTATAAGTAAAAAACTAAGAGCTCTCATAAAATCATCCAAGGCAAATTTTGAGAGAAAAATCACTAAGGACTCAAAAGACAATCATAAGGCCTTCTTTAGCTATGTTAGAAACCTGGGAGGAAACTCCCAGATATGCTCAGAATTAGTTCAAAATGATGTGAAAATTACTGAACCTACAGACATTGCCAACATACTGGCTGACAGGTTCAGTGCAAACTTCTCCCCCCCAAAAGGACAGATATCTATACCAGAGGATTGTAGCCCCCAAACATCTCTAACGCCCAGGTGAGAACTGCTCTCTCCAAGGCGAAAAACACAGCATCCATGGGACCGGATGGTGTCCCCGGCTGTGTGCTCCACGAACTCAATGAGGAATTAAACCCGCAGTTAGGACAGCTGTTTAATCTTAGTCTCACCTCAGGATACGTACCCAAGGAGTGGCGCACGGCAACTGTGGTCCCACTTCACAAAGGCGGTGCCTCCACCGACCCTGGAAATTACCGTTCCATCAGCTTGACAAGCCTGATCTGCAAGGCCATGGAGAGGATCATAATGGAACTCATAAACAAAGACATAGGGAACTTGCAGACTTTGGAGCCAACCCAGTTTGGCTTTGTCAAAGGCAGATCATGCCTTTTAAACTTGGTTGACTTTTTCGAAACAGTCACCAAGGCCATTGATGAGGGAAAGGCAGTCCATACAGCCTACCTAGACCTGGCAAAGGCTTTCGACACAATACCCCACTCGGGTATCATTGAAAAACTCATCAGCTTAAATGTAAACCCATACATCACAAGATGGGTTGCAAACTGGCTAAGTGACAGAACCCCCAGGGTCAGAGTTGCTGGCGCCATGTCAGACTCAAAGCCTGTCACAAGTGGTGTCCCACAGGGCTCAGTCCTGGGCCCATTCTTGTTCGGCATCTACTTTTCTGAAGTACAAGCAAATACAGGAGGGTTATGGCTGACAAAGTTTGCAGATGACTGCAAACTGGGCGCCATAGTCGAAAACACATCTGACACAGATATCCTTCAGAAGGGTCTCACAGAAACGGATAACTGGTGCCAAAGCCATGGCCTAAAGTTAAACGCCAAGAAATGCATAGTCATACCCTTCGGGAAAAACAAGGTTACTCCTAGCTACCATATAGGTGGCAATCCACTGAGCACAGAAGAAGTGATCAGGGATCTGGGGACCCAGGTTGACAGTAACCTATCGTTTGACACTCACGTTGCTAAAGTAGTTAGGAAGACCTTCTACATTGCCCACCTGATCATGAAGGGATTCACATCTAGATCAAGAGAGGTCATCGTCCCCCTGTACTCATCACTCATCAGACCAATGATTGAGTACAATGCCCCATTCGGAATGTATCTGACCCGACACCTGCAGCAGCTGGAACGGGCCCAAAAGTTCCTCACCAAAAGGATAAAGGGTCTCAAAAATATGTCTTATGCTGCACGACTGAAGAAACTGCAGCTCTATTCAGTCGCTTACCGATTGCTCAGAGGTGACCTGTGCCTGACATACAAGGCCATGTCAAACCCAGAATTGATGAACATGCTTCACCTCAAAAAATCTAGATCCCTCAGAACTACAAGGGGGGTGACTTAAACCTTGACACGGTTATTAATAGGACATGCTGGAGGGACAGATTCATCACCCAGAGACTCCCTATGCTGTGGAACAAAATCCCGGTACATGTGAGGCAGAGCACCTCACTGGCCTTGTTCAAGAAAAATCTTGACCAATGGATGGGAGATCGCAGATATACCCCAGGGATTACCTCAGTGTCACTGCTTGACAGAGGCACAGCAAAATAATGGGCATAGTTTTCTTCAAAATAAAGGGGTGGCGAAAGCCACAAAACTCTAGGCTAGGCTTATAAATGCCCTTGGGCAGATAGCCTAGTATGAACCTATGAACCTAAAAAGAGCCGATGGATTTTATTTAGGATGAAAAGAAGGCAAGTGTTAAGTGGGATAAGTTGATCCTCTCAACAGAACAAGGAGATGTAGGATTACCTGATTTGAAGGGGCATTTCACCGCTATACAGTTAGGTCTGTTATGCATAGCACAAACAGAAAGCTACAATTCACAGTGGAAAGGATGATGATGAAGCAGGGGATAATTCAAGAAATAAGGAAAGAATGGGATTTTGGGCACAGATGTTTAAGGAGAAAAACAATTGTACAGAATATGTACTAAGAACTTAACCAACACAGGAATGGAGGAACGGAGATCCTTACCAGTAGGGCTGACTATAATTAGAGGTACAGAGAATAGAAAAGAGGGGCTGGAATTTATTGAACACAGCTGGCATACGAACCAAGGTATTTGGCAGCAAATAATTAGTGAAGAAAAGAGAACAGAATGAGAAGAGGACATTTGGATTGCAGGCTAGTGATATCTATTACTAATAGGGAAGACTATCAGAATTAGAGAGACAAAAGTAAAGGAATGGGGAATCAAAAAGGAAAGGAAAGGAATGGGGAATCAAACAGGAAAGGAAAGGAAAGGAATGGGGAATCAAACAGGAAAGGAAAGGAAGGGAATGGGGAATCAAACAGGAAAGGAAAGGAAGGGAATGGGGAATCAAACAGGAAAGGAAAAGAAGGGAATGGGGAATCGTACATGAAAGGAATGGGGAATCGTACATGAAGGGAATGGAGAATCGTACATGAAGGGAATGGGGAATCACACATGAAATACCTGCACCAGTTAAGGTTTTAACTGAACTTAAAACAGAAGCTGCAGTTATAAAATAGATATTTAGTAGGGCATATAAAATACTGCATGATAATTATAGAAATCAATCAGGAAAGGCAAAAAAAGATTAGGAAGTCAAAGCATTTGACAGTATCCCACATTCATGGATAAAAGAGTGCTTAAAAATGTATAAGATACAGCCTACACTGATGGACTATGTTACAGTGACCATGAAACAATGGCAGACCATTTTGCAATTAAACCATGATAAAGGACAAATTATTGATAAATATTCAAGGGGGGGGGTATTCTTGTCACTGTTGCTGTTCTGCCTTGCCCTTAATCCATTAAGCTGTTTACTTAAAAGCTTAGGCCATGGCTATAACTTGGTTCCTAGAAAACAACAAAGTCTAAAGGCTTCTCATCTTCTATTTGTCGATGATTTAAAACTGTATAGCTCATCAAATGAGGAACTGAAAGCACAGCTGCAGGCTGTCAAAACTTTTTCAGATGATATTACAATGTCATTTGGCCTTGATAAATGTGCAAAAACAACCTTTAAATCAGGAAAACTGCAGCACCAGGAAAACATCAGATTGGGACATGAATGGGATATAAAAGAACTTGAGCAAGAGAGAGTGTATAAATACTTGAGAACTGAGGAAGGATCAGCAATAAAACATGAACAAATGCAACTAAAACATAGTAAGGAATATTTTAGAAGACTTAAATTAAATCCCGAAAACAGCACTGACCTCTAGGAACAAAATCAAAGCTATAAAACAATTTGCTCTTCCTGTCTTAACTTACAGTTTTGGAGTGATTGATTGCCCCCAAAACATGTTGGATAAGATTAGATATTAAAACAAGAAAAATGTTTCGTGCTCACCAAATGATTTATAAAAATCAGCACATACCAAGTTTATATACTTCCCGTTCTGAAGGAGGGATGGGTCTTTGGAAATAGATTACATGTACAGATCTGCAATTGTGGGACTCCATACATCTGCTGACCTCACAAGACCCAAATGTAGTTACAGTTTTGAAACATGAGGAGAATAAATCTAAGATGACTTCTCTGCCTAACCTAGCAGAAGCATATCAGCATCAAGTAGGAATGGAAATCAAACCAGAAGTAGATAAAAATCAGGCAGCAGCTGAATGTGACAAAAGCAAAAAGGATACAAGGTGAAGGATCAGACGAAAAGGCAAGAAATGTGGAAAATGCATAAATATAGTTGCAACTGTAGAAAACTTCTGGAAGAACCTCATGTTGATCAGGAATGAATGCAGGAATGGTTAAGGAGAGGTGAATTCAAACCAAGAGATGGGAAAGTTAATATTGGCGGTTTAAGACAGTAGGCTATGTACATGCTGGTTTACAAAGTCCACTGAACATGTGGGAGAAACAGACAAATGTAGGTTTTGTAAAACCGAACTGGAAACAGTCGCAAACCTCATTGCTGGTTGCGACATACTTATGGCAGAAGAACTGTATACTGAAAGGCACAATAATGTGGCAAGACTGTTGCACTGGGGATTGTGCAAACATTATGATTCTGAAGTGGCTGAAAAGCACTGGAAAAATGAGTCACAAAGCATCATGGATAATGATGAAGTCTACATTACATGGGATCATCCATTACCAACAATTCAAAAGACAGACGGTAGAAATCCAGATATAGTGGTCAAGGAAAAGAAGACAAAAGTAGCAATGTTCACTTAAATCACCACACCCAGTGACTAGTGTCCTGCACAGAGAGACAAAGTTATAAAATATAAGCATCTAGAAGCAGAAACGAGAGCAATGTGGAAGGAAGACACCTAAATAGTTCCAATGGAAGTAGGGGCAAAGTACAGTTGTGTACACCTATCATAAATGTAGATGTTAGAGTGTCTTCACTGTTGCAGTCATAACTGTAGGGTGTTCCTGCCGGCAGGCAGCCCGAGGTCGGCCAGAATTCCAAAGTCTGGGTCCGGCGTCGGCTGTACCAGCAAGTACCCTGACGTCAGAACGCAGAGGTATAAAGCCGACAGCCGATGCCATCTTCTCCAGCCTTTCTTGCCCCAGATGTCAGAAGCCCCCAATAAACCAATAGGTGTCCAAAAGGAAACACAAATACACCACAAAAGAAGTGGAAGAGAGAACAAACAAGAATAAGAGGGGATTGGTGGGAGGGAAACACCGACTGCAACAGTGAAGACACTCTAACATCTACATTTATGGTAGGTGTACACAACTGTACTATGTTCTTCGTGTTTCACTGTTGCAGTCATAACTGTAGGGTAGAATCCCAAAGCTGTGAAAGAGGGAGGAGGTTATGCAGAAGAAGGGGCAGCTAGAAGACCCTGCAAAACAGCAGAGGCAAAGCCTGCCCTAGACTTAGAATACAGAGGGAGATTATAGTGCTTAGAAAAAGTATGCACTGAACTCCATGTGGCAGCTTCCAAAATGTCTTTGGTAGGAACTCCGAGAAAAGCTGCTGAAGTGGCAGCTGCTCTAGTTGAATGACTTCTAACAGTACCTGGAATTTGTATCCCACAGTGAGAGTAACAAAACCATATTCCATGAGCAATCCATTTGGAAATAGTTTGTTTAGAAATAGCCTTACCTAGAGAACTTGAGGCATAAGAGATAAGCAATTGATCAGATTTTCTGAAATCTTTAGTTTTGTCCAGGTAAAATCGTAGCTGTCTGTGTACGTCCAATGAATGTAAGATCCTTTCCCCTTTATTTTGAGGATTAGGAAAGAAGGTAGGAAGGTGAATAGTCTGATTTAGAGCCACTTTCGAAATCACCTTAGGCATAAATGTAGGATTGGTCCTTAAGGAAACTCTGTCTTGGTGGAAGATAATATATGGTTCCACAGCCATGAGAGCTTGCAACTCTGAAACCCTTCTGGCAGAAGTCAATGCTAACAAAATAGCTGTCTTGCAGGATAAGAACTTGATATCCGAAGCCACAGCAGGCTCAAAAGGAGGCAAAGTAAGTTTCTCCAAGACATAATTAAGATCCCAAGCAGGAACAGGAGGAGTTCTGGGAGGTCTTAAATTCTTGGCCCCTCTCAAAATTTGTCTCACCAGTTGGTGAGAAAAGATGGAAGGATCAGTGTTGAAATGAGCTGAGATAGCAGAAGCATGAATTTTGATGGATGAAAAAGAGAGGCCTTTAAGCAAAAGGTCTGAGAGACAAAGTAAAATGGAGGAAATATCAGGCAAAAGAGGGTTAGAACCTCGGTCCTGCATCCAAATACAAAATCTTTTCCATTTAGAAGCATAAGATTTTCTAGTGCTGGGCCGTCTAGCTTCTAAAAGAACATCCAAAACTTGTTTGGGAAGAGCAGAAGGAATCAAAGGCCCTTGAAGAGCCAAGCTGCCAGGCATAGGGTCTTGGTTTGAGAGTGTAGCATCTGACCCTGATGCTGGGACAGAAGAGAAGGGATCAGAGGTAGAATCCAAGGAGGTTCCAAGAATAGGTGTTTTAAAGTTGGATACCAAAACTGCCGAGGCCAATTTGGAGCTATCAGAATGATAATCTTGGGTTTGTCCCGTTTTATTTTCAGTAATACTTGAGGAAGAGGAGGGAAGGCATATCCCGAAAGATTCCTCCAGCTGAATGACAGGGCATCCACTTTCCAAGCTGCTTTGTGGAAGGACCTGGTGCAAAAGAGAGGCAACTGATGATTGAGATGGGATGCAAACAGATCTATCTGAGGACAACCCCAAACTGCAGTAATCTTGCTGAATAAGCTGGGGTCCATCATCCATTCGTGAGGATCCAAAAGGTTTCTGCTTAGGCTGTCTGCTAACAGATTCCGTTTTCCTGGAATGAATTGAGCTTGAAGATGCAGATTCAGATTTAGAGCAGTGTCCCATAAATTCATGGCTAGTCTGCAAAGGGGGTAAGAGTGAGAGCCCCCTTGCTTGTTTATGTACCACATGACTGTGGTATTGTCTGTACGAATCAGAAGAGGCCCCGGATTCAAAAGATTCTGGAAGGCTAGAAGAGCATTTTGAACTGCCAACATTTCCTTCAAGTTGATGTGCCAGAGAAGATGCTTCTTTGTCCAAGAATCCTGCTGGCAAATATTTAGAAAATGAGCTCCCCAAGCATAACCCGAAGCGTCCGTGGTTATGATCTGAGAAGGTTGAGGCAGATGGAAGGGATTCCCTTCGTTTAAAGCACAAGCCCTGGACCACCAAAGGAACTCCTTCTGGAGGCAGGGAATCAGTGGAATCATTGTGTCCAGACTGTGGTAATGCTGTGACCATACACTCTTTAGGTACCATTGAAGTTTTCTCATGTGAAGCCTTGCATTTGGAATCAACAGGATGCAAGAAGCCATGTGGCCCAATGCCTGCAGGAATTTCCTTGCAGTGAGCTGAGTTAAAGTAGCCAAGGTTTTGAAAATTGTGGCCAGCAGTAATTGTTTTTCTGGAGTGAGGAAGGCCCTTTGCAAGCTTGTGCCTAGAAGAGCTCCCAAAAAGATCATTTGCTGAGAGGGGATCAAATGTGACTTTTTTGTGTTCACTGAAAATCCCAGTAGAAGAAGACGTTGAACAAAATGCAGATGCTGAAGTAAAAGGTCTTTGCTGTCCGCCTGAATAAGGCAGTCATCCAGATAAGGGTAAATTTGAATCCCTTGGAGTCTGCAATAAGCTACTACTGGAGCCAGGCACTTGGTAAAGACTCTGGGCGCAGTAGATAAGCCAAAGGGCAGTACAGAGAATTGAAAGTGCCTCGAACCTGCCTTGAATCGGAGGTATTTTCTGTGTTCCTGCCTGATGGGAATGTGTAGGTAGGCTTCCTTTAAGTCCAATGTCACCATCCAAGCATCCTGGGAGAGCATTGGAAGAAGTTGTAGAGTAAGCATCTTGAATTTTGGAATTTCCAGAAAGGTGTTCAATACTGAAAGGTCCAGAATAGGTCTCCATGAGTTTTGTTTTCTTGGGACCAGAAATAGTCTTGAGTAAAAACCTTTTCCCATCTCTGAAAGTGGAACAGGTTCTATGGCTCTCATGGCCAATAAGGCGTCCACTTGATTTAAGGCCTCTGACCATTGATGTTTTGGCAGATCTGGCCAACCGATGGACCTTGGCAGAGTATGAAAGTGGAACTTGTAACCTCTTAAAATCACGTCTAAAACCCATTTGTCCTGGGTAATACGAGTCCAATTTTGGTAGAAAAGAGAAAGTTTTCCTCCGAGAGGGGCTTCCAGGCAAAGAGGACCTGTAGCCCAGCAGAGGGAGTCATTGGGTCTGCTTCCCTTGTGACTGAGATCTGTCTTCACCCCTTCTAGGTGATGAAGCAGTCCATTGTCTGGACCTGTAAGAGGCCTGAGCCCGACCTCTGGAGCATCTATATCTTCCCCTTTGAGGCCTGTCAGACGTGGGAAAGGACCAATTTTTGGAGGGCCAATTCCTAGAAAATCTAGGGGGCTGAACTTGTAAGAAATCTTTAACAGTCTGCATAGATTTCGCTTTATCCTCCATCTTTTTAATAACCTCCTCAGCTTTAGAACCAAACAAAACATCATGCTGAACAGGGGCATCTAACAATTTAGCCTTAACTTGTTCAGGTAAATTCTGCTCTCGAAGCCAAGCATGTCTCCTGATAACAGTACCACAGGCTGCGGCCCTACAAGAAGTCTCCAAGGCATCAAAGCCACAATGTAAACTATGTTTGCTAACTTGTTCAGTTGCATGCAGTACATCTTGTAATTCCTTGTCCTCAGCACATGCAGGAAAGGAAGAAAGTTTTTGTTTTAAAACAGACAAAAGAAATTGCTGATACTTGAACATATGAAACTGGCAATTTAAAGCTCTAATAGAAAGAGTAGCCGAAGTATACACCTTTTTGCCCCATCTGTCCAAGGCCCGAGAATCCTTTCAGAGGGAATAGAATTTTTAGAAGAGGTGGCCTTAGCAGCCTTGGAACCCTGAGAAATAGTTTCAGGATCTGCAGAAGGGTTCTTGAACAAAAATTGATGGGAATCAGGAACTCTATAAAATCTATCCGGTTTAGAAGGAGCAGGCGGAAAAGAATCAGGATTCAGGGTAGCTTCAGAGAAAGCATCATCCACAATATCAAGAACAGGAGGAATAGCCAAAGGCCTGTGTTGTGGGAGAAGGAGAAATTCCCTAAGTCTCTTCTTGGAAGCGGAATAATCCTGACCTTCCCAATGAAAATGCTCTCTCATCTCATGCAGGGTTTCCCCAAAAGAAAAATCTTCAGGGGGAGAAGCAGAGGGAATAGAGTCCTCTGCATCAGAATCCTCATAAGGAGGGAAAGAGTAATCCTGGTCAGAGGAAGAGACTGAAGACACAGAAGCCTGATCAGAGGAATCATAAGGAATATCCTGTCTAGGCCTTTTTTCAGGAGGAGGGTGAGAACCCCTAATCATAGTAAGCAAATCTTCAGCCATCCTTAATAATTGCTTCTGGGACTTGGGAGCGGAATCCAAAGAAGCTTGAGAAGGAACCCTTGGCTTAACAGGAGTCTTTGACTTTGCTTTTGTCTTTGTAGAAATAGTAATATGAGAAGGCCTGAAGACCCCTTCAGAAGCCGGTACCTGCACAGCGGTTCCGGACCCATCTGAAGGAGCGACGTCCGAAGGTCCTGCAGCAGATAA
This sequence comes from Protopterus annectens, assembly GCF_019279795.1. Lineage (NCBI taxonomy): Eukaryota > Metazoa > Chordata > Ceratodontiformes > Protopteridae > Protopterus > Protopterus annectens. The sequence continues at coordinate 765,147,275 of NC_056743.1, read as the reverse complement.
AATACTGGGCCTAGTTGGCTCCCCACGGGAGTCCATGTCGGCCATCGGTTCCGAAGTGGCTGACGACAGGGGCTGCAAAAGCACCTCACTGACGACAGCCGAACCCGAAGCTGGCTCCGGCAGCAAAATATCCTATTTGGACCTCGGAGGCCTATCCTTGTCCTTGCGTTTCTTGTGAATTCCGGTTGTCGGTAAAGTATCCAACGACATCCTATAATTGAACCGTCTACCGAAATAATTAAGGCCTAATCGTACCTACGCTTAATCGTACGAGAATTAAACCTGGCATAAAACCGACAGCAAGAACCGTCGTGGTCAGGGCCCAAGCAAGGAAGACAGTAAGTGTGGAAATCTTTATGAGGTGTTTGTTTTCCACACGATATACAATTATTAACTTTTTCTGACATTGGAGGAACAAGAAAAAAAAGTTTCCCCAATGGGGTACTTAGCTTGAGAAGAGAAGAAAAAAGTCTTCGGACCGAAGACAAGCAAACCACACTGTCAAGAATTCGCCAACCAACAACTTGCGAGCTGCTTTCCACCGCACGGCAAGAAAGACTGGAGAAGATGGCGTCGGCTGTCAGCTTTATACCTCTGCATTCTGACGTCAGGGTACTTGCTGGTACAGCCGACGCCGGACCCAGACTTTGGAATTCTGGCCGACCTCGGGCTGCCTGCCGGCAGGAACACCCTACAGTTATGACTGCAACAGTGAAACACTAAGAACATCGGGGTCTAAAAAAAAAAAAAAGTATAAAATTTTTATTAAGATATGCTACCAATACATGTAACTCCGTACAAACTGTAGGAGTCACTACTGGGCACATTGCGGGTGCTAAGAAGAGCACTTTTGGCAGACATCAAAGAGTAAAACAATACTAATTTCATGAACTTTTATCGTACTTGGATTTAGGAATGGGGTACATTCCCATCATTGTATTAGAAACCCATTGGGTTTGTAGAAACTGAAAAAGGGAGAAGCCAAAAAAAAACTGGGAAGCGAGATTAGATACAGAATTCACATAGAAACAATGGAAGAACATATGTACAGCTCCCAAATATGCAACAAAGCCTAGAAGATTTAGAATTTATTTCCTGGAAGTGGCTCTATAGATATTTTTATACCCCAAGCAGACTCCAAAATATTTTTAGTCTGGTATATGAAAATGTTGGAGGTGGAATGGGGAAGAAAGGGGTAACTGGGAAAGTACAGTTTTGTACCTACCATAAATGTAGATGCCCGAGAGGTATGCATCTGCAGTCCTAACAAATGGGTTGTCCTGGCCTCAGGCAGCCCTTCGGTCGGCCGGATTCCAAAGTCTGGGTCTGGCCTCGGCTGATGTCGCACTTCACCCGACGTCATAGCTGCAGTTCAGCGGGTATAAAGGCATCAGCGGACGCCATTTTCCTCAGTGTTTCTTGCCCCAGATGCCAGGTGCCCTCTAGGAAGGCTAAATTTGGATAAATGCAAATGTTTCCAAACAATAGAGAGCAAATAGAAATAAACATGCATATACATATATACAAACAAATACACCATAATAGATTCCCCCAGCTAGCTACAAGATGGGCAAATACTCTAGGAGTACCACAGACTGACTGCAGATGCATACCTCTCATCTCTACATTATGGTAGTAGGTAAACTACTAACTGTACTATGTCAAGGATGCATGCATAGTAACAAATGGGTAGAATACCATAGCCAAACTGGGGAGGAGGCACTAAGGAGGCACTAAGAGTTTATGGTGTAGTTAAGATCCCTTGCAAAACAGCAGTGGCAAAACCTGCTCGGGATCTGGAGTATAAAGGTAGATTATAATGCTTGGCAAATGTATGCAAGGAGCTCCAAGTAGCAGCCTCTAAAATGTCTTTGGTAGCCACTCCTCGTAAGAAAGCTGTAGTAGTGGCTGTAGCCCTTGTGGAGTGAGGTCTGATGTTTTCTGGAGTTGCCTTTCCATGAAAAGAGTAACAAAATCTAATGCAATTTCCTATCCATTTTGAGATTGTTTGTTTTGAAATTGCTTTTCCTTCCATTCCTGTTGCATATGCTACCAGAAGCTGGTCAGTTTTTCTATTGTTCTTGGTTCTGTCCAGGTAGTAGCGCAATTGTCTGTGTACATCCAAGGTATGTAGCAATCTTTCCCCCCTGTTCTGCGGGTTGGGGAAGAATGTTGGTAGGTGTATTGCTTGGTTTAATGATACCCTGGAGACCACCTTTGGCATAAAGGTAGGATTAGTTCTCATGGACACTCTATCCTGATGGAAGATAAGGAAGGGTTGTACTGCCATTAATGCCTGTAATTCAGAAACCCTTCTAGCTGAAGTGATTGCAAGCAGGAATGCAGTTTTCCAAGATAAGTACTGTAATTCCGCTGTTGCTGCTGGTTCAAAAGGGGGGAAGTGTCAACTTTTCTAACACAAAGTTCAAGTCCCATGTAGGCAATGGTTGTTTCCTTGGTGACTTTACATTTTTAATTCCTCTGAGAAACTGCCTGAGTAGAGGTTGAGAAAAGACTGGAGGATCCATGTTGTATTCTGCTGAAATTGCTGATGCATGAATCTTAATGGAGGAGTAAGACAGACCATTGTGGAAAAGCTCTGCTAAGTATTCCAGGATGTTAGCTATGTTTGCCAAAGATGCATCTACTCCTTTTGTTGCACTCCAAATGAGACATCTTTTCCATTTTGCCGAATAAGTTTTCCTTGTCGAGGGTCTGCGAGCCTCTAAGATAATGTCTTTAACCCTTTGAGATAAATCTGGGTTATTTTGCCTTATATAATGTTCCAAGCAACTAGCTGCAGTATTTTCAAGTTTGTATGCAGGATTTTGAAGTTGTTCTGTGTTAGCAGTAGAGGTAGTAGGGGTAGAGGCCATGCGTGTTCCCGGGACATACTCCTCAGTAGCGGGTACCAATGTTGCCTCGGCCAGTCTGGAGCTATCAAGATGATCCTCGGGTGATCTTCTTTGATCTTCAGTAGCACTTTGTGCATCAAAGGAAGAGGTGGGAATGCATATGCTGTCAGGTTTTCCCAACTGAAGGATAGAGAGTCCACCTTCCAAGCAAGTGGGTGGTATGTCCTTGTGCAGAATTTTTTTTTTTTTCAATTGGTGGTTGTGTGGGGATGCGAACAGGTCTATTTCTGGTAGTCCCCATTTCCTTGTGATGGTTTTGAAGATGTCTGGATGCAGCATCCATTCGTGGGCATCCGTGGTGGTTCTGCTTAAGATGTCTGCTAGTATATTTTCTTTTCCTGGCACAAATATGGCCTGAAGTTGAATGTTGAGGCTCAGGGCCACATTCCAGAGGTCCATTGCCATCCGGCATAGAGGATATGAATGTGTGCCTCCCTGTTTGTTGATATACCACATAACTGTGGTGTTGTCTGTCCTTATCAGCAAATGACCCTGTTGAAGAAATGGTCTGAATTGCCTGTTTTACTGCCAGCATCTCTTTTTGATTTATGTGTAGGTTCATCTGGTCTTGAGTCCATAAGCCTTGTATGCACTTGTCCACCATGTGTGCCCCCCAACCGAGGTCTGAGGCGTCCGTGGTGATAGTCTAGCTTGGGTGAGGCCTGTGGAAGTGCAGTCCTTTGTTCAATTGACAGGCCTGGGCCCACCACTGGAATTCTTGCTTCAGGCATGGAATTATTGGAATTTGGGTTTCTAGGCTGTGCTTGTGCTGAGACCATAAATTCCTCAGGTACCATTGCAACTTCCTCATATGTAGTCTGGCATGTGGAATTAATATTATGCAGGATGCCATGTAAGCCAGGGCTTGCAGGATTTTCCTTGCTGTAAGCTGGTTCTGCGTTGTTAATGCCATGAAATAGAGTGGTAGCTGCTTCTGTTTTTCTGCTGTGAGGAATGCCATCTGGTTTGATGTGTCCAGTTCCGCACCCAAGAAGGTTATCCTTTGGGATGGTATCAGCCTTGACTTTTTTGTGTTGACTGTGTATCCCAGGGCTTGCAGCAGGTGAATAACCTTTTCAAATCTTTGTTAATTTGTCTTTGCTGTGTCCTTGCAGGCACAGTCCAGATGGATAAATTTGAATTCCCTGAAGCCTGCAATGAGCAATTACTGATGCCAGGCATTTCGTGAATACTCTGGGCGCAGTAGATAAGCCAAAAGGCAATGCCGAGAATTGATAATGCTCTGATCCTGCAAGAAATCTGAGGTATCTTCTGCAATTTGGTCGTATGGGGACGTGCAGGTATGCCTCCTTGAGATCCAGAGTCACCAGCCAAGACTCCTTGCCCAGCATGGGAAGAAGTTGCTGGAGGGTCAGCATCTTGAATTTTGGAACAATGAGATATGTGTTTAGAGCGGACAGGTCAAGGATAGGTCTCCATTGGCTTTCCTTTCTTGGTACCAGGAAAAGCCTTGAATAAAATCCTTGTCCTTGTTCCATAGCCGGTACCTTTTCTATAGCTCTCATCCTTAGTAAGTGGTCTATTTGCTGTAGAGCGTTTGTCCTTTGGTTTGGAGGTAGGTTTGGCATTCCTCTCTTCCTTGGAAGAGTATGGAAGTGAAACCTGTAGCCTTTGTCTATTGTCTGTAAAATCCATTTGTCTCCTGTAATGTAATGCCAATTTACTGAAAATAAGGCTAGCTTTCCGCCTAAGGGTGCTCCCAGTTGTTCCCTGGTAGGCGGTTTCAGAGCCAAGTCACTGTGATAGTCCTGTGGAAGTGGTAGTGGCTGGATCTGTGGCAGTACTTCTCTGGCTGTTAGGCTGCCACTGATGTCCCCTGTAGGCACCTCTGGATTGTCCCCTGCCTCTAGGGCGTCTATTTCTGCTTCTTTGTGCTCTGGTGGTGTCTGGAAAGGACCAATTCTTGGAAGGCCAGTTCCTACTAAACCTCGGAGGCTGGACCTGTAAGAAATCCTTGACTGTCTGGACAGATTTAGCTTTTTCTTCCACCTTCTTCAACACTTGCTGTGCAGGGGAACCAAACAAACTGTGCTTTTCCATGGGAGCATCTAGAAGCTTTGACTTCACATGGTCTGGTAAGGATTGCTCTTAACCATGCATGCCTTCTGATCACTGTACCAGTCATAGCTGATCTAAAGGAAGCCTCCAGTGCATCATAGCCGCATTTTAAGGAATGATTACTGACCTGCTGAGTGTTATGCACCAAATCCTGAAGGGACTTACGGTCTAAAGGCTCAGGCGAGGACAGCTTTTTAGTGAGCTGATCTAACAGAAATTCCTGATACTGAATCATGTGGAATTGACAGTTTAAGGCCCTAGCCGAAAGAGTAGCAGAAGTATAAACTTTTTTACCCCATCTCTCTAATGCCCTAGATTCTCTTTCAGAGGGGAGGGGTTTTTTGGCAGAGGCAGCTGCTACAGCTTTGGGGCCCTGTGAAATGGTTTCAGGATCCGCAATAGGAGCCTTATACAAATGATAATGTGTGTCCGGAACCCTGTAGTATCTGTCGGGCTTAGCAGGGGCCGGAGGCAGGGAGTCAGGGGCAGTACAAGCATCATTAAATGCATCATTCACAACTGTAAGTACTGGAGGAATAGCTAAAGGCCTATGTTGTGGTAAATGTAAAAAGGTCCTAAGCCTTTTCCTAGAGTCTGAAAAATCCTGGCCCTGCCATTGAAATTGTTCCCTCATAGCATGCAAGGTTTCCCCAAAAGAAAATTCCTCAGGAGGAGAGGCAGAAGGTATGGAATCCTCTGCATCAGAGTCCTCATATGGAGAATAAGGGCCTTCTGGAGGATTTGTATTTTCTGAATCATCAGAGGAGTAATCAGAAGAAACTGGCTCAGGGGGCTCTGCTCTAGGCCTCTTATCTGGAGGTGGGTGAGAGGCCCTGTCAGGATGAAACTGGGTTCCCCTGATCAAAGAAATGAGATCCTCTGCTAGACTAAGCATTTGAGTACTAGAGCTAGGCCTGTGAGAGGGGGCTTTAGCAGGCACGGCCTTTGAAGATTTAGCTGCTTTAGCCCTGGCAAAAGCCTTAATTGACATGGATGCAGGGGGCCTAGCAGCTCCACGTGCAGGAGTAGATACATCTAAGGGGATAGTATCTGATAAATCCTGAGTAACTGAAAGAGCAGGTGGATTTTCTGTAGCAGATTCAGCCATGCTGGAAGAGGCCTCGGTAGTAGGAGGCATGCTTTCGGCCGAAGGAAGAACTGCGGACTCGGTTTCAGCCGAAACAGAGACACTCGTGGTTGGCTTAACCACGGTTTCGGCCGAAACCGCGGACCGCAAGTGTCGGTCCTTTTCCTTACGCTTTTTAGCTAAAAGTGAAGTCGGGAGTCTCCGAAGGCATGATATAAGCAAAAGCGGAGCCGAAAAACTCCTCTGCAAACTCCGACCGACGTCTAAGTGTCCGTCGGTTGAAGGAAGCACAGGCTAGACAAGCTGCTACGTCGTGGTCTGGGCCTAAACAAGGTAGGCAGTAAGAGTGGAAATCTTTATGAGGTATTTGTTTCCCACAAGTTAAACAGTTATTCACTTTTTCTGACATCGGCTGAGGCAAGAAAGAGTCCCCAACGGGGTACTTAGCTTTTTAGAAGTCTTCGGTAGTAGCAATCTCTGGTTCTGACCGACCGGCACTTGCGAACAGCTTCTGCTTCGGGCGCCACGCGCCAAGAAAGACGGAGGAAAATGGCGTCGGCTGATGCCTTTATACCCGAATAACTGCAGCTATGACGTCGGGTGAAGTGCGACATAAGCCGAGGCCAGACCCAGACTTTGGAATCCGGCCGACCGAAGGGCTGCCTGAGGCCAGGACAACCCATTTGTTAGGACTGCAGATGCATCCTTGAAGGACATCTGTAGTATGTTCATCGTGTTACCCTGCTGCAGCCATCACACTTGGGTTGAATCCCAAAGCTAAGGATTGGTGGTGGAGTTAAACAGGGTTAGAAGAAGCTAGTAGGCCCTGCAAAACTGCAGTGGCAAAACCAGCTCTAGTCTTAGAATATAGAGATAAGTGATAGTGTTTAGTGAAAGTGTGCACTGAACTCCAAGTTGCAGCTTCCAGAATATCCTTGGTTGGCACTCCCCTGAGAAAGGCTGCTGATGTAGCTGTTGCCCTGGTGGAGTGGGACCTAATATTAGCAGGTACTGGTTTCCCATGACGCGTGTAGCAGAAACGAATGCAATGCCCTATCCATTTAGAAATGGTCTGTTTTGAGATAGCTTTTCCTTGTGATCCTGCAGCATAGGCTACAAAGAGCTGTTCAGATTTTCTGAAAGCCTTAGTTTTATCCAAGTAGTAACGTAATTGCCTGTGAATGTCCAAAGAGTGCAGGAGTCTTTCTCCTTTGTTCTGGGGATTTGGGAAAAAGGTGGGCAAATGAATGGCTTGGTTTAGGGCCACACTGGATACCACCTTTGGCATAAAGGAAGGGTTAGTTCATAGAGACTCTCTGTCTTGATGAAAAATGAGGAAAGGCTCCACTGCCATAAGTGCCTGCAGCTCTGAGACTCTTCTAGCTGAGGTTATTGCTAGTAACAGGGCAGTTTTCCATGAAAGAAATTTTAAATCGGCTGAAAAAGCTGGTTCGAAGGGCGGCAGTGTAAGCTTTTCCAGAACAAAGTTGAGATCCCAAGTAGGTGTTGGTGCTCTCCTGGGCGGCCTTATGTTCTTAGCCCCTCTGAGGTACTGTCTTAGGAGTGGATGTGAGAATAAAGGAGGATCCGTGTTGTAATGAGCTGAAATTGCTGAAGCGTGGTCTTAATAGATGAAAAGGAAAATCCTTTGTGCAACATCTCAGTTAAACATTGTAGAACCTGAGGAATGTTTGGATCAAGAGGATTTTGGTCTTTAGCCTGGTTGCAGGCGCAAAATCTTTTCCATTTGTCTGAATACGTTTTCCTGGTGCTGGGCCTCCTGGCCTCCAGAATGACACCCATAACAGCTTTGGATAGAGGTGTTGGCTGGTTGTTTAGGTAATTTGCCATGCAGCCAAGTTTAAAGTCTTGAGCTGGCTGTGTAGAATCCGATTGTCTTGCTGGGTGAGTAGGCGAGGAATTTGTGGTAAAATCCATGGTGGGCCGTGGACCATGTTCCTTAGAATTGGATACCTATGCTGGTGTGGCCAGTCTGGTGCAATGAGTATCATTTGTGGCCTCTCTAATCTGACTTTCAGCATACCTTTGCTAGAAGAGGCAGTGGAGGAAAGGCATACACTGTTAATGTTTTCCAACTGAATGAGAGGGTGTCCACTTTCCAAACTTGTGGATGGAATGTCCTTGTGCAAAATTTTTGAAGTTGGTAGTTTTGGGGGCTGGCAAACAGATCTAGGTCTGGGCGTCCCCATTTTGAGCTATCATTGCAAACACTTGTGGATCTAGTTTCCACTCGTGTGGATCCATGATGTTTCTGCTTAGGTCATCTGCCAATATGTTTTTCTTTCCTGGCAGGAATTGCGCTTGTAATTGAACCTGGTAAGACAGTGCTGTGTTCCACAAGGTCACTGCTTGCCTGCATAGAGGGTAGGAATGTGTGCCCCCTTGCTTGTTTATGTACCACATTACTGTGGTATTGTCCGTCTTTATTATTAGTTGTCCTGGGTGTAAGAGGTCCTTGAAAGCTGTTAGGGCATTCTGTACTGCTGGCATTTCTTTTTGATTGATATGCAGATGCCTTTGATCTGTAGTCCATTTGCCCTGAATGCACTGTCCTGCCATGTGTGCTCCCCAGGCATAGTCCGATGCATCTGTTGTCATAGTTTGCCTGGCTGTGGGTAAGGTGAAAGGCTGACCCTTGTTGAGGTGACATGCCTGTGCCCACCATAGAAACTCCTGTTGAAGGCAGGGAATAAGTGGTATCATTGTTTCCAAGCTGTGGCTGTGCTGAGTCCATACGCTTTTCAGGTACCATTGTAGTTTCCTCATATGCAGTTTTGCAAATGGTATTAGTAGTATGCAAGATGCCATGAATCTCAAGGCCTGCAGAATTTTTCTTGCAGGGAGTTGGGTCTTTGTTGCCATTATTTTGAAATACTGAGTCAGCTGTTGTTGCTTGTCTGGCATGAGATAAGTCATCTGGGCCGTTGTATTCAAGCTGACATCCAGGAATATTATGTTTTGTGAGGGCACTAGTTTTGATTTCTTTTCGTTTACTGTGTACCCTAGACAACTTAGAAGGTGTTTGACAAATGCCAGATGCTTTAAAAGAAAGTCCTTGCTTCCTGCTTGAATAAGACAGTCATCCAGGTATGGGTATATTTGAATTCCTCTTTGTCTGCAGTATGCAATTACTGGTGCCAGGCATTTTGTGAAGACCCTGGGCGCAGCAGATAAGCCAAAGGGCAGTGCAGAGAATTGATAATGCGCTGAACCTGCAATGAAGCGGAGCTATCTTCTGCAATTTTGTCTGATAGGGACATGCAGGTATGCCTACTTGAGGTCCAACGTTACTAGCCAAGCATTCTTGCCCAGCATGGGAAGAAGCTGCTAGCGTTAGCATCTTGAATTTTGGTACTTGCAGATAGGTGTTCAGAATTGAACGATCCAGAATGGGTCTCCATGTTTTGTCTTTTCTTGGGACTAGAAAGAGTCTTGAGTAAAATCCTTGTCCTTGCTCCTGTGTAGGTACCTGTTGAATGGCTCATGTCCATGAGAACTGTAATTTGTTTTTGTGCCTCCGCCCATTGATTTGGTGGCAGGTTTTGCATTCCTTTTATCCTTGGCAAGGTATGAAAGTGGAATGTGTATCCTTGTGAGACAATGTTTAGGACCCATTTGTCTTTTGTGATGATGTGCCAGTTGTCTGCAAAAAATGCTAATTTTCCTCCCAAGGGAGCTGCCAGGAGCGATTTGCTTGGTAGTTTGAGGATTGAGTCATTGTGTTTGTCTTCTGCTAGCTTGGAGCCTGTCTTCTCCTCCTTTCTGGGTAGCAGAACCCCATTGGCGAGGTTTGTAAGGGCCTTGTGACTGACCACTGCCCCTTGGGCGTCTATATTTGCCCCTCTGTGATCTGTCAGAAGCTGGAAAGGACCAGTTTTTTGTTGGCCAATTTCTGCTGAAATGAGGAGGTTGTACCTGTAAAAAAAATCCTTGACCGTCTGCATAGACGGTGCCTTATCCTCCATTTTCTTTAAAACCTCTTCTGCTTTGACACCAAATAATACATCCTGCTGTAAAGGAGCATCCAATAATTTTGCTTTAACATGACCAGGTAGGGTTTGTTCTTTTAACCAAGCATGTCTACGTATGACAGACCCAGTAACAGCTGCTCTACAGGAAGCTTCCAATGAATCAAATCCACATTGTAAAGTATGTTTGCCCACCTGTTCAGCTGCATGCAACAGATCCCGAATTTCCTTGAATTCAGACTGTTCAGAATGTGTGCTCACTTTTTGTTTTAATTGAGACATTAGGAATTGCTGATATTTCAGCATGTGAAACTGACAATTTAATGCTCTCATAGCCAGAGTTGCTGAGGTGTATATTTTCTTTCCCCATCTATCTAGGGCTCTGGAATCCCTTTCAGAGGGCACAGGATTTTTAGCCATAGAAGCTTTAGCCCCCTTGGGACCCTGGGAAATTGTTTCTGGGTCAGCCACAGGGCTTTTATAAAGGAATTTGTGTGAGTCAGGTACTCTGTAGTATCTGTCTGGTTTGGCTGGAGCAGGAGGTAGAGAGTCTGGAATTAGACTAGACTCTGTGTAAACATCATCCACAATATCTAAAAAGTACAGTTTTGTACCTACCATAAATGTAGATGTCCGATAGGAATGCATCTGCAGTCCTTACAAATGGGTTGTCCTGTCGTCAGGCAGCCCTTCGGTCGGGCGGATTCCAAAGTCTGGGTCTGGCTTCGGCTGGTGTCGCACTTCACCCGACATCATAGCTGCAGTTCTTCGGGTATAAAGGCATCAGCCGACGCCATTTTCCTCAGTGTTTCTTGCCCCAGATGCCAGGTGCCCTCTTGGATGGCTAAATTTGGATAAATGCCAAAGTTTCCAAATAGTAGAGAGCAAACACATAAAATAAGCATGTATGTACATATATACAAACAAATACACCATAATAGATCCCCCCCCCAAGCTAGCTGAAGGATGGCAAATACCCTAGGAGTACCTCAGGGGGGAAGGTGGGTGGGTAATCCTGACTGCAGATGCATTCCTATCGGACATCTACATTTACGGTAGATACAAAACTGTACTATGTCCTTCAAGGATGCATCTGCAGTCCTTACAAATGGGTAGAATACCATAGCTAAACAAGGGGAGGAGGAAAAGAGTAGAGATTATGGTGTAGTTAGGATCCCTTGCAAAACAGCAGTGGCAAAACCTGCTCGGGATCTAGAGTATAAAGGTAAATTGTAATGCTTGGCAAATGTATGCACGGAGGTCCAAGTAGCAGCATCTATAATGTCCTTGGTAGCCACTCCTCGTAAGAAAGCTGTGGTAGTGGCTGTAGCCCTTGTGGAGTGAGGCCTGATGTTCTCTGGAGTTTTCTTTCCATGGTAGGAGTAACAAAATCTAATGCAATTTCCTATCCATCTGGAGATTGTCTGTTTTGAAATTGGTTTTCCTTCCTTTCCTGTTGCATATGCTACCAGAAGCTGGTCAGTTTTTCTATTGGATTTGGTCCTGTCCAGGTAGTAGCGTAATTGCCTATGTACATCCAAGGTATGCAAGAGTCTTTCTCCCCTGTTCTGTGGGTTGGGGAAGAATGTAGGTAGGTGGATAGCCTGATTTAAAGAAACTCTGGATATCACCTTAGGCATAAATGTAGGATTTGTTCTCATGGACACTCTATCTTGATGGAAGATCAGGAAGGGTTGCACTGCCATTAATGCCTGTAGTTCAGAGACCCTTCTTGCTGAAGTTATTGCCAGCAGGAAAGCAGTCTTCCAGGATAAGTATTGTAATTCTGCTGTTGCTGCTGGTTCGAAAGGGGGAAGTGTCAATTTTTCTAGCACAAAGTTCAAGTCCCATGCTGGCAATGGAGGTTTCCTGGGAGGTTTTACATTTTTAATTCCTCTCAGAAACTGTCTGAGCAGAGGATGGGAGAAGACAGGAGGATCCAAGCTGTATTCTGCTGAAATAGCTGATGCATGTATCTTGATGGAAGAATAGGACAGGCCTGTATGGAAGAGTTCTGCCAAGTACTCCAGGATGTTGGCTATGTTCACCAGTGTCACATCTTTCCCCTTTGCAGTACTCCAAATGAGATATCTTTTCCATTTTGCTGCATAATTCTTTCTTGTTGAAGGTCTACGAGCCTCCAGGATTATGTCTTTAACCCTTTGGGATAAATTTGGGTTAATTGCTGTTATGTAATGTTCCAGGCAGTTAGCTGCAGAGTTTTCAGGTTTGGATGCAGGATGTTGTAGTTGTTCTGTGTTAACAGCAATGGGATCAGGGGTAGTGTCCATATTTGTTCCCGAGACATGCTCCTCAGCAATGGGTACCAATGTTGTCTTGGCCAGTCTGGAGCTATCAGAATGATCCTCGGACGTTCCTCTTTGATCTTCAGAAGCACCTTGTGCATCAAAGGAAGTGGTGGGAATGCGTATGCTATCAGGTTTTTCCAACTGAAAGATAGGGAGTCCACCTTCCAAGCTAGTGGGTGGTACGTCCTTGTGCAGAATTTCTTTAGCTGGTGATTGAGTGGGGATGCAAACAGGTCTATTTGTGGTAATCCCCATTCTCTTGTGATGGCTTTGAAGATGTCCGGATGCAGCATCCATTCGTGGGCATCTGTGGTAGTTCTGCTTAATATGTCTGCTAGAATGTTTTCTTTCCCCGGTACAAAAATTGCTTGTAACTGAATGTTGGAGCTCAGAGCCACATCCCATAGGTCCAGTGCCAGCCGGCATAGAGGATATGAATGTGTGCCTCCCTGTTTGTTGATGTACCACATAACTGTGGTGTTGTCTGTCCTTATCATCAACTGACCTTCTTGGAGAAAAGGTCTGAATGACTGGATTGCCAATTTTACTGCCAGCATTTCCTTTAGATTTATGTGCAGGTGCAGTTGGTCTTGAGTCCATAGGCCTTGTATGCACTTGCCCAGCATGTGTGCCCCCCAACCGAGGTCTGAGGCATCTGTCGTGATGGTTTGGCTTGGTTGACTGTTGCAGAAGGGCAATCCTGTGTTTGATTGACAGGCCTGAGCCCACCATAGGAACTCTTGCTTCAGGCATGGGATTATTGGAATTTTGGTTTCTAGGCTGTGCTTGTGTTGGGACCACAAATTCTTCAGATACCACTGTAGCTTTCTCATATGTAGTCTGGCATGAGGGACCAGAATTATGCAGGATGCCATGAAGCCTAGGGCTTGTAGCACTTTTCTTGCAGTTAGAAGGTTCTGCTTTGTTAATGCCAAGAAGTAGAGAGGTAGATGCTCTTTCTTTTCTGCAGTTAGGAATGCCATTTGTCTTGTTGTGTCCAGCTCTGCACCCAGAAAGGTTATTCTTTGGGATGGAATCAGCCTTGACTTTTTTATATTGACTGTATATCCCAGTGCTTGTAGCAGGTAAATGACTCTTTGTAAGTCTTCTGTTAGCTTGCTTTTGTTGTCCGCTTGTATCAGGCAGTCGTCCAGGTAGGGATATATTTGGATCCGCTGAAGTCTGCAATGAGCAATTACTGATGCCAGGCATTTCGTGAACACTCTGGGCGCAGTAGATAAGCCAAAGGGCAATGCTGAGAATTGATAATGCTCTGATCCTGCAAGAAATCTGAGGTATCTTCTGCAAATTGGTCGTATGGGGACGTGCAGGTATGCCTCCTTGAGATCCAGAGTTACCAGCCAAGACTCCTTGCCCAGCATGGGAAGAAGCTGCTGTAGGGTCAGCATTTTGAATTTTGGAACAATGAGGAATGTGTTTAAAGCGGACAGGTCTAGAATAGGCCTCCATTTGTTTTCTTTTCTTGGTACCAGGAAGAGTCTGGAGTAAAATCCCTTTCCTTGCTCCATAGATGGTACCTTTTCCACAGCTCTCATTCTTAATAGTTGAGATATTTGCTTTAGAGCTTCTGCCCTTTGAGTAGGTGGTAGGTTTGGCATTCCTCTCTTTCCTGGTAGAGTATGGAAATGGAACCTGTAACCTTGGTCTATAGTTTGCAAAATCCATTTTTCCCTTGTGATGCAATGCCAGTTCTTTGAAAATAAGGTTAGCTTTCCGCCTAAGGGTGCTTCTAGTTGTTCCCTGGTAGGCAGTGCCACCGTCAAGTCACTGTGATTGAGTTGTTGTAGTGGTGGCGGTTGCATCCATGCCTCGCTGGTTGTTACCTTGCCACTGGCGTCTCCTGTAGGCACCCCTGGATTGGTTTCTGCCTCTAGAACGCCTATTCCTGCCTCTTTGTGTCTTAGAGGAGTCCGGAAAGGACCAATTCTTGGAGGGCCAGTTCCTGCTAAACCTTGGAGGTTGAACCTGTAAGAAATCTTTCACTGTTTGTACAGATTTTGCCTTCTCTTCCATCTTTTTTAGTACCTGTTGTGCAGGGGAACCAAATAAACTGACCTTGTCCATAGGTGCATCCAAAAGCTTTGATTTGACATGGTCCGGTAATGCCTGTTCTTTCAACCATGCATGTCTCCTGATAACTGTGCCAGTCATGGCTGATCTAAAGGAAGCCTCCAGTGCATCATAGCCACATTTTAAAGAATGGTTACTAACCTGCTGTATGTTATGTACCATTTCTTGAACATACTTTTTATCTAAAGTTTCCTCAGAGGACAGCTTTTTAGTTAACTGGTCAAGCATAAACTCTTGATATTGAATCATATGAAATTGGCAGTTCAAAGCCCTAGCTGACAAAGTAGCAGAGGTGTAAACTTTTTTACCCAATCTCTCTAAGGACCTGGATTCCCTTTCAGAGGGGAGGGGGTTTTTAGAAGAAGTAGCTGCTACAGCTTTAGGGCCCTGGGAGATAGTCTCTGGATCTGCAAAAGGAGCCTTGTATAAATGGTGATGAGTGTCCGGGACCCTGTAGAACCTATCGGGCTTAGGAGGAGCCGGAGGTAATGAATCAGGAGCAGTGCAAGCATCATTAAATGCATCATCTACAACAGAAAGAACTGGAGGTATAGCTAAAGGCCTATGTTGTGGCAAATGTAGAAAGGTTCTAAGCCTTTTTCTGGAGTCTGAGAAATCTTGGCCCTGCCACTGAAATTGTTCCCTCATAGCATGCAAGGTTTCCCCACAGGAAAATTCCTCAGGTAGAGAGGCTGAAGGGATGGACTCTTCAGCATCAGAGTCTTCGTAAGGAGAATAAGGAGCCTCAGGAGGGTCTGTATGTTCTGAGTCATCAGAGGAATCATCTGTGGATACTGGCTCAGGGGGCTCTGCTCTAGGTCTCTTTTCTGGAGGAGGGAGAGAGGCCCTGTCTGGATGAGGCTGGGATCCACGAATTAAAGAAATGAGATCCTCAGCCAAAGAAAGCATATGGGAGCTGGTGCTGGGCATGTGAGAGGGGGGTTTGGCAGGCACCGTTTTTGAAGTTTTGGCTGCTTTAGCCCTGGCAAAGGCCTTAATAGAGATGGCTGCAGGAGGCCTAGCAGCTCCACGTGCAGGTTGAAATATCCAGGGAATCGCTTCTGATAATTCCTGAGAAACCGCAACAGAAGGTTGGATTTCCGGGCCCGATTCTACCAGGTTAGAGGAGGCCTCGGTAGAAGGCAGGTTTCGCTGAAGAAAGAACCGCTTGCTCGGTTTCGCCGAAACCGAGACACTGCGCGGTTTGCTTAATCGCGGTTTCAGCCAAACCGACCGGACGAAAGTGTCGGTCCTTTTCTTTGCGGTTTTTGGTAATTTGCTTGTCGGAGGATCCGGCGGCATAATATAGGCAAAATCAGAGCCGAAAATCTGTTCAGCAAACTCCGACCGACGCCTAAGCGTCCATCTGTTAAAGAAGCACAGGCTAAACAAGCTGCTACGTCGTGGTCTGGGCCTAAACAATGTATGCAGTAGGAGTGGAAATCTTTATGAGGTATTTGTTTCCCACAAGATAAACAGTTATTCACTTTCTCTGACATCGGCTGAGGCAGAAAGAGTCTCAACGGGTACTTAGCTTTATAGAAGTCTTCGGCAATATTCGTAGTAGTAATCTCTGGATCTGACCGACCGGCACTTGCGAACAGCTTGGGCTCGGCCTGCTTCGGCGCCGCAAAGAAAGACTGAGGAAAATGGCGTCGGCTGATGCCTTTATACCCGAAGAACTGCAGCTATGACGTCGGGTGAAGTGCGACACCAGCCGAAGCCAGACCCAGACTTTGGAATCCGACCGACCGAAGGGCTGCCTGACGACAGGACAACCCATTTGTAAGGACTGCAGATGCATCCTTGAAGGACATCTGGAGGGATAGCAAGTGGTCTGTGCTGGGGTAGTAAAAGGAACTCTTGGAGCCTTTTCTTAGAATCAGAGTAGTCCTGGCCTTCCCAGTGGAAATGTTCCCTCATGGTATGTAAAGTTTCCCCAAAGGAGTAGTCTTCAGGGGGAGATGCTGAGGCAATAGAGTCTTCAGCATCAGAGTCTTCATAAGGGGGAAAAGTGTAATCCTATTCCTCAGAAGAATCTGAGGAAATGGAAACCTGGTCAGAGGAAGCATAATCCTCCTCTTGTCTTGGTCTTTTATCTGGAGGGGGTTGGGAACCCCTGATTAGGGTAATCAAATCTTCAGCCATCTTAAGCATCTGTTTATTGGGCATGGGGCCTTGAACTGTAGACTGATGTACAGTCTTTTTTGGTTTTAAAGGAGTTTTAAGCTTAGCATAAGATTTAATGGTGAGTGTAGTCGGTCTGAAGACACCTTCTGCAACTGAAGGTGCTTCCACTGCACCGGGGTCTCCTTCTGCTCCAGTGTCAGAAGGGCCTAATGAAAATGGCTGCGTCGGCCTAGTACACTGCGCTTGAGAATCCGCAGCTGTCTGGGGTTCTAACTCTGCGGTCGTCAGGGGCTGCGTAGGCGCCTCACTGAAAACCGGCGACAGGCCCAGCAGAGGCCTCGGAGTCTGGCTTGTTCCTAGGCTGCCTGTCCTTATCCTTGCGTTTTTTATGCATGCCGGTCGTCAGCTGCTCCAACGGCATGATATAATTAAATTTTCTATCAAAGTAATGTCGTGCGAAGTCGAAATGGCGTTTGATAGTTCGTTTATTAAACCTAGCACAAAACTGACAACCTGTGACGTTGTGGTCTGGGCCTAGGCAAGGAATACAATAAGAATGGAAGTCCTTATGAGGTATTTGCTTCCCACAAGAAATGCCTACATCGGACTGAGGCAAGAAAAGGTTCCCCAACGGGATACTTAGCTTTATTGAAGACTTCGGACTGAAATTAGATTAAAAAATCTCAGGTGTCGGCCGACTGGCACTTGCGAACTGCTTCTGCTTCGGGCACCACGCGGCAAGAAAGACCGAAGAAAATGGCGTCGCATGCCTCATATACCCCTGGCGCACTGACGTCAGGGAAGAAGCGACAGCAACCGACGCCGGACCAAGACTTTGGAACTCAGGCAGACCGCAGGACCGCCTGATGGCAGGATAACCCAAGTGTGATGACTACAGCAGGGTAACACGATGAACATCATATGTTTTGTGAGTGTAATGAGTTGGCAGACTTTATAAAATTCCCTACAAAATACTTGACATGAATACTGGGTGAGCAAATGAGTGTAACTAAAGAAATTATTTTTTTGAGCTGGGATACAGGATCTCAATTGCCTAGACACAGTAAGGCCTTAAGTTTAACTTTGGTGACCGCCAAAAAATTACTAGAAAATGGAAATCAAAATCTAAACCATTTATACTTGAAGTAGTGAATTTTGTAATAAAGAAAGGACAGTGGAATCTTTAAAAATGGCAGGAATAAACTGCATAGAAAAAAATGGAACATATGGGAACAATACAAGCAGAAAAGTATTTTGGAGGAGGAGGAATGAGGTTTCAGAGAAGGCAGGAACTGAATAATTTATATAATGTTGCTTAGATTACATATCACATAGATCGTTGTACATCATGCGTTTGTAAATGTGAACTCAATACACTTTAATTGCATATAAATTTAAGTTTGCATGTGTTACAAATAATTCAATAAAGGTGCTTGGAAAAAAAAAAAAAGACTGGTCTGGAAGAATAGGAATTACACTATTCCCCCATCCCCCCAGAAAAGAAGCTTTTCTTTCCAATGCCATCTTTAACAGTGACAAATGATCTTCAAAACCCATCTGTCTAAAACTCTCTCTTACCTAACAGTGCAGCAGAAATTCAGACTTTATGCAAGACAAAAAGGGTGTGTGTCACGGTGGGAACAAAGTGTACTTAAATAGTCATTCTGACTTATTAGACTGTCCTTTGTTTTGGAAGTTTCCACAGTTCTTGGAACCCCATTGCCATTTCTGCTTAAACAGTGTATAAACTTCGTAATAGGTCAGATTTGCACTTTAAGTGTGCACACAAAAGGTGGGAGGTCTGTTATTTGTGTATCAACGTGAATCCATTCAAGCCTCTGAGACTATGTTAAACAATCCAGCTGAACATAAAAATGTTACTATGTTACAAATCAAGAGTAGATATTGTACTATTTATGGATCTTTTATATGATTTACTTACGCATGGGCTGATATCTCATTAAGTTTTTCAGTTTCTACATATAGAGAATCCGAAGTTGCTGTTTTACTTGTGATACCCAAGTTACACAGTGGGAAATTTTGGTTAAAAATTTAGCTATATCAAAGATTCTTGGCATTTTTTAGAATGTCTGAGTAAGACAGTGTTGGAAACAGAAATAGTGACTCTGTTAACTTCAGATATAAAATCTTTATATACTTGTACTACAAGACCTTGAATTTCTGCAGTTATTCTTAGCCAAGTTGCGAATACAATTCCAACACCATCAGTATGATTTGTCAATTAATGGAGCCAAGGTTGGATTTTTTTAATGTTTAAAAAGTTTTTTTTTTTCGTCAAAAACAGGGTGCAGCTATGGGTGCTACTGTTGCCCCACCCTTTGCAAATCTCATTATGGGATGGTGGGAGACCTGC
Source organism: Protopterus annectens (assembly GCF_019279795.1). Lineage (NCBI taxonomy): Eukaryota > Metazoa > Chordata > Ceratodontiformes > Protopteridae > Protopterus > Protopterus annectens. The sequence continues at coordinate 765,128,301 of NC_056743.1, read as the reverse complement.
CAGTATTTACAAAGTTTTCCTTTTTTATACAGCATGTGAAAATGTACTAAAGATTTGTAGATGACCTATTTTTTTTATAGCTGATAATGTGGAAGAACACGTGCTGGAATTTATAACATGTCAATTTAAAGATGTGACTTAAGCTTTAACTTTGGGTAACACACGTACTAAAGTACATTTTGTGGCTGTATCTGTTTGTTGGAATACAAACAGAACCTTCTGCAGTAAGAAGTTTAGGAAAGTGTTTTTCTAATAATTACTTGCACAAGACTAGTGCACATCCATTATTTATGAAAAACATGCCAAGAGGGCAAATGATCAGAATGTCTCCATTTACAACTAGTCAGGTAGATTTTTTGGAAGGTCTTGAACACATTGTTAGGTTATTTGCAGATACAGGCTATGACAGGACTGAACTGCAAAGAACAGCAGAAGAGATTACATCTAAAACAGAAACTGTCTTTCCTCCTATATTACATGCAGGGCTGAGAAGCAAGAACGTTTCTGGTATGAATGACAATATAAATTACAAAAACAGTTTCTGTTTACGTATGACAGTTGGTGATAATAACATCAAGAAAATATTACAAAGCAACTGGAATATTCTTAAAGGGAATTTTCAACTACATCAGAAAATATGTGAACAACCAAGCTTGTATGTTAAAAAAAGCTAGGTCCATTAAGCAGCAGCTTCTAGAGAAAGATTATGCATGTGTTAGGTTTATTCAGACAAAAATCTAGGAATGATTAAATGTGGGTTTCTTACCAGTTGCAGTTACATTTGGCAAGGTGCTTCCATTATGCTGCCCCATATGGATACAAGTAATAAAGTAGGACACTGATTGTAAAAGCACAGGCATAGTGTATATTGCTGTTATGTTCCTGTTACTCCTTTTATATAGGAATGACAGAAATTGAGTGCGAGAATAAAGGAACACTTACAAGCTATAAGGAAGAGAGACACAAAGAATGCATTATTTTAGCATTCCACTGTATGCAAGTCTTTTAAAATGTTTTATTTTTCTATCCTAGAGTTACTTCCAAATGATTTAAGGGGAATATATGCAAGAACAAAATTCTTAAAAGAGAAACGTTCTGGCAAGTTATGAAGCAAGCAGACAAATATCTTGGTTTTAATGAAAGCATCTACATAAAGTGTTTTTCAGAATAGCCTTTTTTGTTAACACTGGCTGATTAAAATACAAAACTGTCAATTATACCATGACCCCACATTAATATTCCAAAACGTGCACGCTGATTGGTCAGCCTGCACGTTGTAAATCGACTTATACTAATGGAAAAAGGTCCGGTCGCCCGGACTTTTTCCATTAGTATAAGTCTTTTTTAAAACACTGTCTCGCTATGTTAAAGAAGTTTAACATAGCGAGACAGTTTTAAAAAAAGCAACTGACATCTCCGTTGCTTTTTTTTAAAGATGTCTCGCTATGTTAAACTCCTTTAACATAGCAAGACAGTGTGTAAAACGCAACGGAGATCTTGCTTTCTCCATTGTTGTTTTTTTTTTTTTAAACCTGTCTCGCTATGTTAAATGGGCTTAACATAGCGAGACAGCTTTAAAATAAGCAACGGAGATCTCTGTTGCTTATTTTAAAGCTGCCTCGCTATGTTAAACCCATTTAACACAGCAAAACAGTTTGTAAAAGCAACGGAGATCTTGCTTTCTCCGTTGCTTTTTTTAAAGCTGTCTCACTATGTTAAACCCATTTAACATAGCGAAACAGTAAAAAGCAACGGAGATCTTGCTTTCTCCGTTGCTTTTTCCCACAGCTCTGATGTACTGCGTAGGCATACGCATGCGCAGTACATCAGAACTGCCGCAGAATACCAGACAGCTGCAGAAGGGCAGCAAGGAGGCATTATACAATGCCATTATTTAATAAAAGTAAATTTTTTTTCTTAAGTAATGTCATTGTATAATAGCAATAACCCACTTCTGGGTGTGGGTAATGCTGGATTTACCCACGGTTGGCTTTATTTGACCACTCGGGCTTCGCCCTCGTGACCAAACCACGCCCACCGTGGGTAAATCCAGCATTACCCACACCCAGGCGTGGGTTATTGCTATATTAAATGCGTTCTATAGACTGAAATGGAACGGTTAGTTGACTGCTCAAGTATTTAAGTGCTAATTTTTTACCAGCGTATGTAAATGTGGTTTTTAATGCACCTTTTATTCTGATGAAATCTTTGGACAATAGCACTAAATCTCTGTGACTAAATATGAATTAATTTACTCATGGTGTTTCTGTTGCCTTCCAATGACTATTTTTTGTTGCAAATTTCTTTCTACATTCTGTGGAGTGCTTTGGTCTTGAGTTTGCAGTGTTCTTGGAAAACCACTGTCATTTCATTTTAAACATCTTTTTACCCGATTTTGTTGAGACTGTATTTTATGTTTCTTACAAAAACTGGATAAGGAGTTAAAGAACACCCTGGAAAAAGTACAGTTTTGTACCTACCATAAATGTAGATGTCCGATAGGTATGCATCTGCAGTCATCACATATGGGTTGTCCTGCCTCAGGCAGCCCTTCGGTCGGACGGATTCCAAAGTCTGGGTCCGGCCTCGGCTGATGTCTCCCTTTCCCCGACGTCAAAGCGCCTGGGGTATAAAAGCGTCAGCCGACACCATCTTCCTCAGTTTTTCTTGCCCCAGATGCCAGGTGCCCTCTAAGGAAGGCTAAATTTGGAGAAATGCAATAAATTCCAAACATGTTCAGAAATATATATATATATATATATATATATATATATATATATATATATATATATATATAAAAAACAAATACACCATAATAGATAACCCCAGCTAGCTATGAGAGGGATAAGAACCCAAGAAATACTACAGAGGGGAAGGAGGGTGGGTAAACCTGACTGCAGATGCATACCTATCGGACATCTACATTTATGGTAGGTACAAAACTGTACTATGTCCTTCAAGGATGCAATGCAGTCTTCACATATGGGTAGAATACCATAGCCAATCTGGGGGTGGAGGATCTATGTAAATGATGGTGTACCTAAAATGCCCTGCAGGACTGCCGTAGCAAAGCCTGCTCTGGATCTGGAATATAAAGGTAAATTGTAATGCTTGGAAAATGTATGCACGGAGCTCCATGTAGCAGCTTCTGAAATGTCCTTGGTAGCCACCCCTCTTAAGAAGGCTGTGAAGGTGGCTGTAGCTCTGGTGGAATGAGGTCTAATGTTAGCTGGCACAGTCTTTCCATGAAAGGAGTAACAAAAACGAATGCAATTCCCTATCCATTTTGAAATTGTCCATTTGGAAATTGCTTTTCCTTGTGCACCAGCAGCATATGCTACAAACAGCTGGTCAGTTTTTCTGTAACTTTTAGTTCTGTCCAAGTAGTAGCGCAACTGCCTGTGTATGTCCAGGGTGTGCAGAAGTTTTTCCCCTTTGTTTTGTGGATTTGGAAAGAAGGTAGGCAGGTGAATAGCTTAGTTTAATGAGACCCTGGATACCACCTTTGGCATAAATGAAGGATTGGTTCTCAATGAAACTCTGTCCTGATGAAAAAGAAATGGCTGTACTGCCATGAGGGCCTGTAACTCAGATACTCTTCTTGCTGAGGTTATGGCCAGAAGGAAGGCAGTCTTCCAAGACAGGAACTGTGGTTCTGCAGATGCTGCTGGTTCAAAGGGAGGTAGTGTTAGTTTTTCCAACACGAAGTTAAGGTCCCAAGTAGGCACTGGTGGTTTCCTTGGAGGATTGATGTTTTTAATTCCTCTTAGAAACTGTCTTAGGAGAGGATGAGAGAAGACAGGTGGATCAGTATTGTACTCTGCTGAAATTGCTGAAGCATGAATTTTAATGGAAGAGTAAGACAGGCCATTGTGGAGCATTTCTGCCAAGTATTCCAGAATATGTGCCATGTTCATCACTGTCGCATCTAGGCCCTTTGTGGTGTTCCAAGTGTGAAATCTTTTCCATTCTGCTGAATATGCCTTCCTTGTGGAAGGCCGGCAAGCTTCCATGATGATATCCTTCACTCTCTTGGATAGCTTATCCTGTGGAGGAATCCAGGTATTTTCCAGGCTGTTAGCTGCAAGGTTTTCAGGTTGGAATGCAGAGTTTTGTAATTGTGTTGTGTCAGGAGAAGTGGCCATAGTGGAAGAGGCCATGGTTTTGTGCGTGACATGCTCTTTAACAGTGGGTACCAGTGCTGTCTTGGCCAGTCCGGAGCTATCAGAATCACTTTTGGCTGCTCTGTCCTGACCTTCAGTAAGACCTTGGTCATTAATGGAAGAGGTGGAAAAGCATACACTGTTAGAGTTCTCCAGCTGAAAGAAAGGACGTCCACTTTCCATGCTTGTGGGTGGTATGTCCTTGAGCAGAATTTCTTCAGCTGATGATTGTGGGGGGAGGCAAAGTGATCTATGTCCGGCCCCCCCATAATTGTGCTATCTGAAGTTAGATGTCTGGGTGCAGCATCCATTCGTGTGCATCCATGATGTTTCTGCTTAAGCTGTCCGCCAGTATATTGTCCTTTCCTGGCGCGAACTGGGATTGTAGCTCTATATTGATTTTCAAGGAAAGTTCCCATAGATTCATTGCCAGTCTGCAAAGAGGGTAAGAATGGGTGCCCCCTTGCTTGTTTATGTACCACATAACTGTGGTGTTGTCTGTCCTTATTAGCAGGTGGCCTTGATGCAGAAAGAGTTTGAAGGCCTCGATTGCATGCATCACTGCCAGCATTTCCTTTTGGTTAATGTGCATGCGTAGCTCTTTGTGACCATAGTCCTTGAATGCATCTACCCTCCATGTGCGCTCCCCATCCGTGGTCTGAAGCGTCCGTTGTAATGGTTTGGCTGGCTATTGGTTTGCTGAAGGGCAGACCCTTGTTTGACTGGCTTGCTTGAGCCCACCACAGAAATTCCTTTTGAAGGCATGGAATGAGTGGTATCAAAGTTTCCAAGCTGTGACTGTGCTGAGTCCATAAACTCCTTAGGTACCATTGTAGTTTCCTCATATGCAGTCTTGCTTGTGGAATCAGGAGAATGCAAGAAGCCATGTAACCCAGGGCCTGCAGGATTTTCCTTGCAGTCAGCTGAGTTTGTCTTGACAGATTTTTGAAGTAATCCGGTAGTTTACTGTTTTTCTTCTGTGAGGAAAGCCATTTGGGTGGTTGTGTCTACAGTTACACCCAGAAAAGTTATTCTTTGGGATGGAACAAGTCTTGACTTGTGAATGTTGACTGTATATCCCAAGGCCTGAAGTAGGTGAATGGCATAATTCAAGTGTTTTACCAAAGTTTGTTGACTGTCCGCTTGTATAAGGCAGTCATCCAGATATGGGTATATTTGAATCCTCTGAAGTCTGCAGTGTGCAATTACTGATGCCAGGCATTTCGTGAATACTCTGGGTGCAGTAGATAAGCCAAAGGGCAATGCTGAGAATTGATAATGCTCTGAACCTGCAAGAAATCGGAGGTATCTTCTGCAACTTTGTCTGACAGGGACATGCAGGTATGCCTCCTTGAGGTCTAGAGTTACCAGCCAAGACCCCTTGCCCAGCATGGGAAGGAGTTGCTGTAGAGTCAGCATTTTGAATTTTGGCACAATGAGATAAGTATTCAGTGCGGACAAGTCGAGAATAGGCCTACATTGCTTTTCTTTTCTTGGAACAAGGAATAGTCTGGAATAAAATCCTTGGCCTTGTTCTGAGAGAGGAACCTTTTCTATAGCTTTCATTTGCATTAATTTGGAGATTTGTTTCAAAGCCTCTGCCCTTTGATTCGGTGGCAGGTCTGGCATGCCTTTTCTTTTTGGTAATGTGTGAAAATGGAACCTGTACCCTTTGTCCATTATTTGTAGTGTCCATTTGTCTCTTGTAATACTGTGCCAGTTTTCTGAATATAAAGAAAGCTTTCCGCCCAAAGGTGTTTCCAATTGAGCCCTGGTTGGCGGTGTCAAAGTAAAGTCATTGAGTCTGTCCTTGTGCAGCAGTTGCAGGTCCTGCACTACCTCTCTGGTTGGGAGGCTGCCATTGACGGCCTCTGTAGGAGCCTCTAGCTTGCCCTCTACCTCTGGCACGCCTGTTCTTGCCTCTCTGAAATCTCTCTGTCTGGAAAGGACCAATTCTTGGAAGGCCAATTTCTGCTGAATCTTGGTGGTTGGACTTGGAGAAAATCTTTGACTGTTTGTACAGATTTCGCTTTTTCTTCAAATTTCTTTAAGACCTCCTGAGCAGTGGAGCCAAATAACTTTTGGTTTTCCAGTGGAGCATCCAGAAGCTTTGCTTTAACATGGTCTAGCAGAGATTGTTCCTTCAGCCAAGCATGCCTACGTATGACTGCACCTGTCATAGCTGACCTACATGAAGCTTCCAATGCATCATAACCACACTGCAAGAAATGGTTGCTAACCTGTTGGGAGTTATGTACCAGATCCTGAAGTGATTTGCGATCTAGGGGCTCAGGTGAAGACAGTTTTTTATACAATTCATCCAACAAATATTCTTGGTACTGTATCATATGAAACTGACAATTTAAAGCCCTCATAGAAAGAGTAGCAGAAGTATACACTTTGTTATCCCATCTCTCTAAAGCCCTGGACTCACTTTCAGAGGGGAGTGGATTTTTAGAAGTGGCAGCTGCAACCCCTTTAGGGCCCTGGGAAATAGTTTCTGGATCAGCAGAGTGGGCCTTGTAAAGGAAAAGATGCGAGTCCGGGACCCTGTAGTACCTATCGGGTTTGGCAGGAGCCGGAGGAAGAGTGTCAGGGGTTGTGCTAGACTCAGAGTACACATCATCAATGACATTCAAAACAGGAGGAATAGCCAAAGGTCTATGCTGAGGCAAATGCAATAAAGTCCTTAATCTCTTCCTGGAATCAGAGAATTCCTGGCTCTGCCATTGGAAATGCTCTCTCATAGTGTGTAGTGTCTCCCCGAAGGAAAGCTCTTCAGGAGGGGAGGCAGAGGGGATAGATTCCTCTGCATCAGAATCCTCGTAGGCCGAAAAACCCTCCTCCTGGTAGTCCGAAAGAGTAGAGCCATCAGAGGCCTCATCTGAGGAGTGGGGATCAGAGGGCTCAACCTTGGGCCTTATATCTGTAGGAGGTTGAGAGCCCCTGTCCGGATGAGGCTGTGAGCCCCTAATTAAGGAAATAAGGTCCTCTGCTAAACTTAGGATCTGTGAACCTGTAGAGGGTCCCTGAGGAATAACCCTGGGAGGCAAAGCTTTTGAGTGTTTAGCAGCTTTAGCCCTGGAGATTGCCTTTATGGACATGGATGCAGGAGGCCTGGCTGCACCACGTGCTGGTGTAGCTTTGTCTAAGGGAATGGTGTCGGAAGGTTCCAGGACACCAGTTTCTGATGGAGATTCAATAACCGAGTCCATAGGGGCCTCCGGGGCCGAGGTAGTCGGTTGAGCGGTATCGGTGGACGGAAGCACCAAGGACTCGGTTTCAGCTGAGACCAAGACACTCGCGGTAGGCCTGGCCGTGGTTTCAGCTGAAACCGCGGCCCGCGTGCGTCGGTCCTTGTCCTTCCGTTTCTGTGAAGGTCGGAGTCTCCGACAGCATATTGTAAGCAAAACTAGCCCCAAAAAATTCCTCTGCAAACTCCGCCTGACATCTAAGAGTGTGTCGGTTGAAGGAAGCACAGGCTGAACAGGCCTAGACGTTGTGGTCTGGAGCTAGGCAGGGGAGGCAGTAAGAGTGGAAATCCTTATGAGGTATTTGTTTCCCACAAGTTAAGCATTTATTAATTTTATCTGACATCGGCTGAGGCAAGACAGAGTCCCCAACGGGGTACTTAGCTTTTGAAGTCTTCGGTAGCTGAATTACAGGAGCTGGCCGACCGGCACTTGCCAACTGCTTCTGCTTCAGGCACCACGCGGCAAGAAAGACTGAGGAAGATGGCATCGGCTGACACTTTTATACCCCAGGCGCTCTGACGTCGGGGAAAGGGCGACATCAGCCGACGCCAGACCCAGACTTTGGAATCCGGCCGACCGAAGGGCTGCCTGAGGCAGGACAACCCATATGTGATGACTGCAGATGCATCCTTGAAGGACATCTTGAAAAGGATGACTGAAAAATCTGACACTATGGATCAACTTACCCCCTTTCATCACATGTTTTTATCACCTATACAGCAGAGGGGCCAAAAACTAAACCGCTATCCAAAGAAGAATTTCCAATCTCATTTTTACCATCTTGGATATTCTGAGAATGCAGCCATGAAAATCTCCTCAACACAGTACCAGTGGCCATAGCCCTTAAAGAAGGATCAGTCACACACACTGGAGACAGTGAGTAGTCACATGTGCAATAAAAAATAAACATCTACAGTAGGTTTTTCCTTACAATAAACAGCAGACGTACAATTCCTCACAATAAACTGCAGATACCACAATCTTACTTCCACAATTAGTCAGAACTAACATTTCAAAAATTTGAAAATCAAAGTTGTGAAAGTGTACACTTTTTCCCCATAAACATCAACACTCTTCCCATATCTATCGGGAAGAGTAGGATGGGAATTTACCAAGTGTTTGCAGCAACGGGATCAACTAAAGCTACAGCTGCTCTGTCATGTTTGAAAACAGTGTACAAAAGCTTAAAAGACTGAAGAACTTTATAAATCCTTCCGGTTCTTTCAAGTGCAGAATATCAGGAAAATTGCAAGCAGTAACACATCCTCTAAAGCATATAGAATAGGAGGAATGTGTGTAAGCTCTGGAAAATGCTTCTGTAATGACTCACACTTTCTGACGGACTGAGAAACCTCAGTGTTTTCTCACTGAAAACAATGGCACATTATTCTAGTAATAATCTCAAAGAATGAGAAACCCCTCACATGGAGAATAAGAAACTGAGCTCTCAGAGTCTGAATCAGGAATTTGAGGAAGAAACACTATCTGTACTTTTCACCTTCCTGTTTAGATTCAAAATCTTGAATGTCCTCAGGAAACGTCATCTCTCCTTTTATGTTCCAGTTGTTGGATATGCCTGGTTAGATATACACCAAAGAGGGCACTATACTCAATGATAGGTCTGATGAATGCTGAATACAGTGGAACAATGACTTCCTTGAACTTGGATGCCATACCTTTGTTTATAAGTTGCACACCACAGAATGATTTTGTCGCTACTGTAGGCACGTGATGGTCAAAAGTTTCATTACTATCCATTTGTGTCCCTAAGTCCCTAACTACTGGGTCAACTCTAAGGGGCATGTTGTCAATAGGATAGTCACCAGGAGTGGATGACTTCCCAAAATATACTATTGTGCATTTCCTAGCATTCAGTTTTAGTCCACAGCTCAGACAACAGTTGTTTATCTATGTCAGCCCCTCCTGGAGAACATCTGTGTCAGTTTGGGATTCAATGACAGCTTCTAATTTGCAATCTGCAAATTTTGTCAGGCACTGACCAGTGACATCGGCCTTGACTTCAGAGAAGTAAATGCCAAAAAGGAGCAGTCCAAAGACTGAAGGATATCACTTGTGACTGTCCTCTTTGTAGAGTTGTACTCTACCAATTCTAACTTCTCAGGTCCTGTCTGTGAGCCATTTGGCTATCCACCAGGTGACATACGAGTTTGTACCTAACCTCCGGAGTCTTGTCAACAATGCCGAAGTGGGATATTGTGTCAAATGCCTTGGCCAGGTCAAAGTAGGCAGTGTGAACCATTTTTCCCTCATTCATTGCTTTGGTTACTGTCTCAAAGAAGTCCACCAAGTTGATTAGCATGATCTGCCCTTGACGAAACCAAACTGGGTTGGGTCCAGTGTCTGAAGGTTTACTCTTTCGCTTATTGATCATTTCCATGACATTTCTTTCCATGGCTTTACATACAAGACTAGTTTGACTGATAGGTTTGTAGTTTCCAGGGTCTGTAGACAGCCCATCTCTGTGCAGAGGGATGACTGCTGCTGTTCTCCATTTATGAGGCAGTAGCCTGTTTGGAGGTAAATAGTAATTCCACAGGCCCTGACAGGTCAAGCTATTTGGAAGGCATCCTGGGATATTGTCTGAGCCCACTGATGCAATGTTCTTGGTCTTAGAGCATTAAGGACCTGTTCTCTAATGATAGTGGGGGAGTTGTATTTGATAGCATTTCCTGAGGGAAGGTTGAGGGGGACAAAGGGGTAAAACTGGAGCTAAATTTATCATCCAGGAGGTTTACTATATTTTCTGGCTCATCATAAGTGCCTTCCTTTACAATGCATTCTGAACACAACTGTGTTATTGCCATTGAGGTTGCAGACACAGCTAAAGAATGCTTTATGGTTGTCCTTGGCCTGGAGGCCAAACTTGCTTCAAATTTGGCTTTGTTAGACTATTTGTCCTCTCAGCTGTTTATTTAGTTTGATGAGAGAGCTTTTATCCTGCTGGATGCAGCACCTCCTGTTTGCCATGACTTTCTTCCTTCTGTTATACAGCCTACTGATTTGTGATTCCACCAGGGTGGCTTGCTTTTTGAGATGGTTCTGTTCTTCTTCCTGGTGGGGGACAGCTTCCTCTATGCAGCTATTAACATGCTAGTACAGGGTTTCTGTTAACAGTTCTGTATAGACAGCAGTGTTCTCAGAGTTTATGGGGTCTTGAAAGTTTGCCAGGTTTTCACTTCATAGCAGGAGATAAGCCTTAACGAGTAGCTTCTGAATATTCCAGGTTTAGCTAGGGGTCCAGGCTTAATTTACTTCAAAGGAGACCATTTTGAGGTCTGACCTTACCAGGGAAGACATTACAGCAGGGGGTTGTGCAGCACTCTGCCATATTAGTGAGGACCAGATCCAGTATGGCTGCACTCCTGGGTGGTGTACTGACCATCTGGTCCAGAGAGTCTGTGTTTACAAAGTCCAGGAATCTCTGTGCCTGCATCTTTGGTGTCGCATAGTGAGGTAATTAAAGTCACCCATGAATACGGTATTGGGTTGGATGATTAGTGTTTCTAATAAGTTTAAATACATACTATGGGTTTCCTGGGTCATAGAGGGGGGCGCCTATAGCTTGCAAGGAAGTGGTATTGTATTTTGCCTGTGGTGATTTGGTGGAGCAGCTCAACCGCCTTGCGCTGTTTGACCAGCCTTGAAGTACATCTATTTCTGATATAAATAGAGACACCTTCGCCTTTAGTCCCTGCCTGTGAAATCTGCAATATAAGGCTATACGAGTGGGAAAGGGTTTTATACTTCAGAGGGTCACAGTACAGACTGAGGGGTATATTTGATTGTAACACAAGAAGTGTAGTTTATTCAGCTTTGTGTCAGTCTTGTCCATGTTTTTACATAGGCAAGAATGAATATAAAATGGACAGAATAAACAAACATGAGTATAGTATTAAGAAGGTGAATACCCATAGTGCACTGGCTAAACATGTTCTAGCTAGCAATGGTCACTTCTTTTGATACACTGTGACAAATGTAGTCAAGCAAGGATATGGGGGGGGGGGGACTTTTAACTGTTAGTCAAAATTGAGAGCTATAACCAGATGAAAAGGAATTTTATTAGGTGGCCTTATAAAATGAGGTTTGTACATATATAAACATTTACCAGCTTGAGATACAGTTCAGGCTGTTCTTGTATTGGAACGACTATGACTTTACAATGCCAGTAGGTTTTGCTAAAATGTTTTTATATGCCTTTTTAATGTCTATAGGAAAACTACAATACACCTCTTCTGATTTTAAAAGTGGACAGGTAGTTTAATTGTACTCAAATCATATTTATTGGCTTTGGATGGCCGAAACTGTTGGTTTAAATGTAACGTTCGCTTTTAACAAAAAAGAGGGGGAAGAGTTTACTATTGTCATACACAAATAGCGGATTTGCGAGTAGGACATTTAAATCAGTGAGGTATACTGTTGCAATGACTGATGAAGTTCACTGTATGGTTAGGGATGAAAGCACTTATTTTTAATTGATACATTTGGTTTATTTTTATTTAAGCAGTTAGTTCCTTGGTTCAGTCGATAGTCTTGTGACAGCCCAATAAAACAATGTCTACCTTAAAAATAACTTTCCTCAAGAGAAAAGTGAAAAAAAGAAGTTATGTACTCACCATAACATTCCATGTTTGTAGTCCATCTCGCCCTTAATTCTTACAATGGGTTCAGAGTCGATCCTCTGCTCCGACTTGGCCTATTACAAAGCTCAAAGTCTCTTAGTTGGCTCGTGGCTAGATAGGTATCCCATAGTGCACTAGTACAATCCCCAGATCTTGTTTGCTGCTAAACTACAGAAAAACAGAACTAAGGTTATCCAGAAAGAATAATGAAAGGTCTCCACCCTACCAAGGTAAGATTATACCGTCTTCAGATCCTTCCAGGATGGGGGTAGGTGGGTGGGTTTGTAAGAATGAAGGGCGAGATGGACTACAAATATGGAATGTTATGATGAGTACATAACTTCTTTATGTTCTGTAGTCCTATCTCACCTTCATTCTTACATATGGGACAGTGTCCCTAGCACCTTATTCTTGGGTAGCTCACGGGAAAATACTCCTGAATAACGTGGAATCAAAGGAGGCTCTACCCCCTGAGGTCAGATCCAATTTGTAATGAGTAATAAACGTATGAGGTGGGTAGCCCAGGTTGCTGCTGCACAGATACTGTCAACTGGGACTCTGGCTTGGAAGACAGCAGATGTAGACTGGGATCATGTCGAATGAGCCTTGATCTTGAACGGTAGAGTTTTTCCATTGGAGGAGTAAATGAAGGAAATACAGCTTGAAATCCAATTAGATAGAGTCACTTTATAGACTGGCAGACTTATTCTAGTTTCAGAAAAGGATATGAACAATTGGTCTGAATTTGAGTTCCTTAGTCCTGTGAAGGTAGAACCACTCCTCCCTGTGAACATCCAGATGAAATGGGTATTCTGCAGTGTTAGAATGATTAGGGAAAAACAGAGGTAATTCTACGGTTTGGTTCAAATTAGTGTGAGAGCAAACTTTAGGGATAAAGGAAGGATTTGTACGAAGGGAAACTGTCTTTGTGGAAAATCAAATAACGAGGCTTAATAGACAGTGCTTGTAACTCTGATACTCGACTAGCTGATGTGATGGCTACTATAAACAAGGTCTTCCAGGACAGAAACTTCAATAAGTACGAATGTGCGGGTTCAAAGGGCGGGGAAGTTAGTTTTGACAGAACAAAGTTTAGATCCCAGGGAGATACCGGTTCCTGAAAGGGAGGACTCAGAAAATTAGTGCCTTTAAGGAAGGTTTTACACAATCTGTGGGACATAAGGTTAGATTCATATTGTCCCAAATGAAAATTAGATATCGCTGCCAATTGGACCCTAAATTGTGGCAGCAGCAGATCCCCGATGGAAACGTTCAGACAAAAATTCTAAAACAATAGAGATGGATGCTGTGTAAGGATCTACATTCCTTTCTTTAGAAAGTACAGTTTTGTACCTACCATAAATGTAGATGTCCGAACTGGATAGCATCTGCAGTCATAACAACTGGGTTGTCCTGTCGTCAGGCAGCCCTTCAGTCGGCGGATTCAAAGTCCGGGTCCGGCTGATGTCGCACTTCACCCGACGTCATCTCTGTTGGTCTTCGGGTATAAAGGCATCAGCCGACGCCATTTTCCTCAGTTTCTTGCCCCAGATGCCAGTTGCCCTCATGGAAGGCTAAAATTTGGATAAATGTCAATGTTTCCAAAAGGATAGAAGGTAAACACAAAAAGTAAGCATGTATGTACATATATACAAACAAATACACCATAAGAGACTCCCCCCCACTAGCTAGCTATTAGGAGGGTAAACACCTAGGAGTACCACAGAGGGAAGGAGGGAGGTAATCCTGACTGCAGATGCTATCCAGTTCGGACATCTACATTTATGGTAGGTACAAAACTGTACTATGTCCTTCATGGATGCATCTGCAGTCATAACAACTGGGTAGAATACCATAGCCAACAAGGGAGGAGGATAAAACTAGATTATGGTGTGTTTAGGATCCCTTGCAGTACAGCAGTGGCAAACCCTGCTCGGGATCTGGAATATAGAGGCAAATTATAATGCTTGGCAAATGTATGCACGGAGGTCCAAGTAGCCGCCTCAATAATGTCTTTGGTTGCCACTCCTGAAGGCTGTGGTAGTGGCTGTTGCCCTTGTAGAATGAGGTCTTATGTTCTGTGGAATTGGTTTTCCATGGAAGGAGTAACAGAATCGTATGCAATTTCCTATCCATTTGGAGATTGTCTGTTTGGAAATAGCTTTTCCTTCCCTTCCTGTTGCATAGGCTACAAAAAGTTGGTCAGTCTTTCTGCTACTTTTAGTTCTGTCCAAATAGTAGCGTAGCTGTCTATGTACATCCAAGGTATGCAATATTCTTTCAACTCTGTTTTGTGGGTTGGGAAAGAAGGTAGGTAGGTGGATTGCCTGGTTTAAAGACACTCTGGATACCACCTTAGGCATAAATGTAGGATTAGTTCTCATAGACACTCTATCTTGGTGGAAGATTAGGAAGGGTTGCACTGCCATTAAGGCCTGTAGTTCTGAAACCCTCCTTGCTGAAGTAATTGCCAGTAGGAAAGCAGTTTTCCATGACAGGTGTTGTAGGTCTGCTGTTGCTGCTGGTTCAAAGAGTGATAGTGTCAATTTTTCTAGCACAAAGTTTAGGTCCCAAGCTGGTAATGGTGGTTTCCTTGGAGGTTTTACATTCTTGATTCCTCTGAGGAACTGCCTGAGCAAAGGGTGAGAAAAACAGGTGGATCAAAGCTGTATTCTGCTGAAATAGCTGATGCATGTATCTTGATGGAGGAGTAGGACAGGCCTGAATGAAGAAGTTCGGCTAGGTACTCCAGAATGTTAGGCATATCTATGTTTGACACATCTTTTCCTCTTTCAGTACTCCAAAAGACAAACCTTTTCCATTTTCCAGCATAGTTTCTTCTTGTTGAAGGTCTAGTGCTTCAAGAATAATGTCTCTAACTCTTTGGGAAAGTTCTGGATTAGCTGCTGTTATGTGATGTTCCATGCAGTCAGTTGCGCTTTTAGGTTTGGATGTATGATGCTGTAGTTGTTCTGAGTTAACATCAAAGGCATCAGGGTATTGGCCACATATTTTCGAGACATGCTCCTCACCAGTGGGTACCAGTGTTGTCTTGGCCAGTTTGGTGCTATCAGGATTATCCTTGGGCGTTCTTCCTTGATTTTTAGTAATACCTTGTGTATCAAGGGAAGAGGTGGGAATGCATATGCTGTTAGGCCTTTCCAGCTGAAGGAGAGAATCCACTTTCCATGCTAGTGGGTGGAATGTCCTTGTGCAGAATTTTTGAGCTGGTGATTGGTAGGTGATGCAAATAGATCTATCTGAGGCATTCCCCATTTCTTTGAGATGGTCTTGAAGATGTCCGCAGCTTCCATTCGTAGGCATCCGATGTGGTTCTGCTTAATATGTCTGCTAGAGTATTCTCCTTCCGGTACAAATATTGCCTGTAACTGGATGTTGTAGCTGAGTGCCAGGGTCCACAGCTCCAAAGTCATTCTGCATAGAGGGTATGAATGAGTGCCTCCCTGTTTGTTGATGTACCACATGACTGTGGTGTTGTCTGTCCTTATCATCAACTGGCCCTCTGAGAAATGGTCTGAACTTTTGGCCAGTTTTACTGCCAGCATTTCTTTTAGGTTGATGTGCAGGTGAAGTTGATCCTGTGTCCACAATCCTTGCACATTTGTCCAGCATGTGGGCCCCCATCCTAGGTCTGAAGCGTCTGTTGTGATGGTCTGGCTTGCTTGACATCTGTAGCCCTGGGTTCGACTGGCATGCCTGAGCCCACCATAGGAACTCCTGTTTTAAGCATGGAATTAATGGGATTTCTGTTTCTAGGCTGTGTCTGTGTTGGGACCATAAATTTTAGGTACCACTGTAGTTTTCTCATATGTAGTCTGGCAAATGGAACCAAGATTATGCATGATGCCATGAAGCCCAAGGCCTGCAGTACTTTCTTGCTGTTAACTTGTTCAGTTTTGTTAGTGCCAAGTAAAGAGGAGTTCTTTTTGTTTTTCTGTAGTTAGGAATGCCATCTGTTTTACTGTGTCCAATTCAGAATGTCCTTGTTTGGGATGGTATCAGCCTTGACTTTTGTAGATTGACTGTGTATCCCAGTGCTTGCAGCAAGTAAATGACCCTTTGTAAATCTGTTGTCAGCTTGCTTTTGTTGTCCCCTTGTAGCAGGCAGTCGTCTAGGTAGGTAAATTTGAATTCCCTGTAGTCTGCAATGGGCGATTACTGATGCCAGGCATTTTGTGAATACTCTGGGCAGATAAGCCAAAGGGCAATGCTGAGAATTGATAGTGCTCTGATCCTGCAAGAAATCTGAGGTATCTTCTGCAGATTGGTCGAATGGGGGCGTGGGTATGCCTCCTTGAGATCTAGAGTTACCAGCCAACACTCCTTGCCCAGCATGAAGAAGTTGCTGTAGGGTCAGCATTTTGAATTTTGGGACAATGATGTATGTGGTCTCCAACTTTTTCCCTTCTTGGAACTAGGAATAGTCTGGAGTAGAACCCTTTCCTTGCTCTGCTGTTGGCACTTTTCCACAGCTCTCATGTTTGCTAACTGCATTATCTGTTGTAGAGCCTCTGTTTTTGATTTGGAGGTAGATTTGGCATTCCTCTTTTGACTGGTAAAAGTGTGGAAGTGGAACCGGTAACCTTGATCTATGGTTTGTAAAATCCACTTGTCTTTTGTTATATAGTGCCAGTTCTTTGAAAATAAGGTTAATTTTCCGCCTAGAGGAGCTGCTATTTGTTCACTGGTGGGTTAAGTCACTGTGGTTGAGTTGATGTAGTGGCAGAGGTTGTGTCTGTGCCTCTGTTGTTACCTTTGCACTGTCGTCCTCTGTAGGCACCTCCCTGGATTGGTTTCTGCCTCTGGAACGTCTATTCCTGCCCTTTGAGATCTTGTGGAGTCAGGAAAGGACCAATTTTGGCAGGCCAGTTCCTGCTAAACCTTGGGGGCTGAACCTGCAAGAAATCTTTAACCGTTTGAACAGATTTTGCCTTTTCTTCCATTTTCTTCATAACCTGCTGGGCAGGTGTACCAAACAAACTTGTCTTATCCATAGGAGCATCTAGCAACTTAGCTTTAACATGATCCGTAGAGCTTGCTCCTTTAGCCATGCATGCCTTCTTATCACTGTGCCAGTCATGGCTGATCTAAATGAAGCCTCCAGATGGTTACTAACCTGTTGTATGTTATTTACCATTTCTAATACATATTTCTTATCAATAGATTCATCAGTGGTTAGTTTTTTAGTTAACTGATCAAGCATAAACTCTTGGTATTGTATCATGTGAAACTGACAATTTAAAGCTCTAGCTGAGAGAGTAGCTGAAGTGTAGACCTTTTTGCCCCATCTGTCTAATGACCTTGCTTCCCTTTCTGAAGGAATAGGGTTTTTTATGGGCTACTGCCTTGGGACCCTGGGATATAGTTTCGGGTCTGCAACTGGGGCCTTGTAAAGGTGGTGATGAGTGTCTGGCACCCTGTAAAATCTGTCTGGTTTGGCAGGGGCTGGAGGTAAAGAATCTGGTGCAGAGCAGACATCATTAAAAGCATCATCCACCACAGAGAACAGGAGGTATAGCTAAGGGCCTGTGCTGTGAAGGAAGGTCCTAAGTCTTTTCTGGAGTCTGAAAAATCCTGTTGCTGCCATTGGAACTGGCAGACTCATCAGAGGACGGGGCTGAGAGGTCCTGTCTGGGTGAGATTGAGATCCTCTAATTAATGAAATTAAGTCTTCTGCCAGAGTAAGCATTTGAGAACTAGATGGCCCGCTGCTGTAGGGGTTTAACAGGCACCACTTTTAGTAGTCTTTGCTGCTTTAGCCCTGGCGAAGGCCTTAATGGACATGGCTGCTGGGGGCTAGGGGCCCTAGCACCACGTGCTGGGGTAGAGACATCCAAGGGAATGGTGTCTGATAAGTCAGTGGCAACCACGGATAAAATTTCTGAGGCCGTTTCAAGAGTGGTAGCAGGTTCAGCTGTACTTTGATCAGTTTTCGGGATCCAATCAGAACGAAAAACTGTTCAGCTTTGTTTCCCACAGGTTAAACAATTATTAACAAGAGTCCAAGAAAGACTGAAGGGCTGCCTGACGACAGGACAACCCAGTTGTTATGACTGCAGATGCATCCATGAAGGACATCAGATAAAAATCTTCTCCATTTGCTAGTGTATAACTTCCTAGTGGAAGGTTTATGTGTAGATGCAAGGATGTGGGTCACAGCAGGTGAAAAATCATGAAGCCTGACTAGTGATGGAAGTGGAGCAGCCACGCTGTCAAGTTGAGGGTGTGGAGGCAGTGGTGAAGGGAGCCTGATGTGTGTGTCAAGAGGTCTGGCACTGGTTCCAGAGTCCATGGATCATCCAGTACATGAAGCCAGAGAAAGGGGAAACAAATCTGATGAGGCCAGTAAGGAGTGAGGAGTATCATTTTGCTTCCCAATAACTTTGCTTTCTGAATCACTTTGGATATGAGAGGAAAGGGAGGGAAAGCATAAAGGAGTCCCAGGGGCCAATCGTGAACAAGTGCATCTCTCAGTGACTCGCCCGGACGGGGGATAATGGAGAAGTAGCTGTTGCATTTGGAGTTGAATGGACTGGTGAAGAGATCGCAGCAAGGCTGTCCTGATTTGTAGAAGATCTGTTCCGCTATATCCGGATTTAGAGACCACTCGTGAGGCATCAAGATTGCCCTGCTGAGCTTGTCGGCTATCACACTGGTTTGTCCCCGGGATATGCGTTGTCACTACAAAGCACTGGGAAGAAATTGCCCACTCCCAGACATGGACATGCTGTCCGACTGGACTGCTATCGTCCCTAGAGGAAGAAAGTTGTAATTGCTTGCAATGTTAGAAGCAATGCTCTCATCTCTAGGACAGTGATATGCAGGTGAGCCTTATGATCTTGCCATGTGCCTTGGACAGTCCTGCTAGATAATGCCACCCCCACTCTGTGAGGCATCCGTGGTCACAGTAGCAACGGATTGGCAAGGAAGGAATGGAGTGCCTATTGTCAGCTGGTCAGGTTGAATCCACCAACGAAGGTCCTTTTTGCAAGACTCTGTTATGATGAGACGGTGAGATAGAGGCAGTTGTTGAAAAGACCACTGGGAAGAAAGAAGCCATTGGAGAATTTGTAATCTGGCTAGAGGGACTAATGTTATGGTGGAGGCCATGGTCCCAAGAGTTTCAGCACTGTCTTTGCCTTGACTTTCTGTAGAGGAAGTAAACTGAGAATTTGTTGTTTGAGGTTTTGAATTCTTTCTGCAAATAAATGAGCTAACATGGCGACTGTGTCCATTTCTGCGCCTATAAAAGTCACAAATTGAGAGGGTGACAAGGCAGACTTTTCCCAATTTATTGTAATCACAGCTGGGAACAAAGCTGGATGGTGGAATCTTTAGTTTGGAGAAGTAGATGACTGGTGATGGCAGTCAGGAGCCAGTCGTCCAGGTACGGAAACACTTGGAATCCTCAATGTCTCAGCTGAATTGTCACTACTGCCATACATTTGGTGAACACCCTAGGGGCTGTGGTGAGACCAAAGGGCAGAGCACAAAATTGGTAGTGACTGTTTCCAGCCAGAAGCGTAAGTGACTCCTCGATGCGCTGTCCATTTTTATATGGTAGTACGCATCTTGGAAGTCTATGGAGCACAACCAATTGTTTTTCCCTAACAGAGGGAGCATAGACTGCAGTGTCACCATCCGGAACTTGGCTTTCTTTACTGATTTATTTAGTTTGCCGAGGTCCAAGATAGGCCTCCAGTCCCCTGTACGTTTTGACACTAAAAAGAATCTGAAGTTAAGTTCCGAATCCTATCTGGTACGCAGGGACGGTTTGGATTCCTCTTTGCAACATTTGCACTTTTACAGTTGCTTGATCCCTGTGATTGGGTGGAACATCCACTATCTTCTTGGGAGTGTGGGTTGGAAGAGAAAAAGGGTATGGAGTAACCTCTGGTTATTATTCTTTGTACCCATTTGTCTTGGGTGATGTTTAGCCAGATTTCTAGATACAAAGACAGGCGACTCCAGACTGGATCCAGAGAAGAGCAGCCGGGCCCCACATCAGGAGCACCGATAGAGACAACCTCAAATCGAATCAAAATCGCGACCACCCTGGTTTTGCGGACCACCCCTGCCTCTATGGTGACGTCTACTATTAGCTCCTCCTCCTCTGCCTCTGAAGGAGGAGTCACCTTGTGCATCCAAGAAAAATCTCTGGGATGTCTTGAACCACATCTTACCACCTATCTGACCTTTGGGATATGGTCTAGAGGGGACAGTAAAACGTACTATGACGGCAGCGAGAGTTTTCCCTTCTTGTTTGCACCTGGTGAGTGTATCTTTTACCTTGGGTCCAAACAATGAAGAACTTTCAAAGGGGGCATTGGCAAAAGTAGACTTGAAAGGCTCTGCAAAATTACATAAGCGCATCCAGGAGTACCCCCTAAGTGAAACTCCTGCTACATAGGAGAGCAGCTTCATGGAGGAGTTCACAATGGCATTTAAGATGGACAACTGAGCAGACACCTTCCCAGAGACTCCTTCCATAGATGTACTTTGAAGAGTATCTTCCAACTCCTTGAGGAGAGCTCTCTGAAGCCTAGTAAAATGTCCGAGATAGTTCAGCGATCCATATCTCTCCATCGTTCAAGGCTCCTTATTCGGTAGATGGACAGAGGAAGAAGTCTCTGCTAGCTCCTTCTTAGTGGCTACCACCACTAACATGGCATCTACAGGCATGCCAGGCCTAAGAGTTCATCGAAAGGTGGAGACACCCCAAAAGGCTGAAGGTTGAGACCCAAAAACCTTCAAGTACACTGACTCATCAGAAGGGGTGACAGTGGGCCAGCCATCTCTCTGCTTTAGGATCTCTAAGATGTCAAGGAGACGACATCAGAGGACAACTTGGGGGACCCTTCTACCTCCTCAAGGTCAGTGTCTGAAGTGGACTCATCAGGGGAGTCTACATGCTTCCTCTTGCATGTCCTCTTCCTAGAGGGCTCCTCAGAAGGGTACAATGGGTGGTGTCGGAAGACTAGCGGCCACCCAACGGGGGCTCCTGAGGCTGCGGGTCTCTGCTGTCGAGTGAGAGAGTAGGTGCTGAGACCGAGGTTGCTGCTTGAGAGTGAGGAGTGTCGGTACCCTTGCGAGGAGCTAATGAGCGAGACAGCTCACTCATCTCGAAAGCAGATCTCTCCAGCTCCAAAGACAGACCCGGCTCAGAGAAAACGGAGATAGTCAGCAGCTCCAAAGCAACCGGCTCATGATGGATGTAAGGTCTGAGCTCACCCTAGCCAGCACACCGAAAGGGAGATTCGGAACCAAAGAGGTTCGGGTCCAAGTCTCCCTGCTGGGGTGATCGGTGAGCTTCGGCTCCTAGACACCACAGACAGTGCCAAAGGTGTTGGAGTGGAACTCTGCTCCAAGACAGCCATGAGAGGAGCTAGAACCAAGAATTCCACCACAAGTGGCACTAAAAACTGTGGCTTCAAAGGCCCGACTCGGCTCGAAGGAACCACAACAGGGAGGATGGACTCTGTTGTCTCCAAAACCGACTGGGTTGGAGCAAACAACAATTTGGGCAAATCGGGAGACTAAGCACTACTCTTCTCCACATCTTCCTCAGACAAGCTCAAGGAGGATCTGGATGACTGTGTAGACAATCTGGATCTCTGCAAAATTTGAGATCTTAAGGTTGGGGAGACCGGCAAAGGATCTCTAGACCGGCTCCAATGTAATTTTTCAGTATTCTGCTCCGATAGGCTTGGGGCCGACACTGCAGTGCCAACCTCGACCGGCTCCAAGGACAGTGGAGTCGGAGGTAGAAGTCTTATGAAGTTATGCGTTTCTGAGGAGGTTCTGATACACTAGTCGGCGCAGGAGAATGTCTCTTGGCCGACTTGACCTTCTCTTTTTTTGGATGAATGCGACTTAGATGAGGAAGAACTTGCTAAGCCTTCCTCGAAGGAAGGATTGAGGAGACCTTTCAAAATTAATTTGTTCTTCCTCTCCTTAAGAACTCTTGAGCTAAAGGAATGGCAGAATAAACAAGTTTCCTGCAAATGAATGGCTCCGAGACAATATACACAATTACTATGTCCATCCGTAATTGACATCTTCTGTGAGCACTTAATGCATTTTTTGAAACCCGAAGGTTAGTGGTCTTTGGACCCTTTTGACATGTTTTCACAGCTACATAAAGAAGGGAAAAAAAACAAGGTCCTCTAATTTAAATGGGCCTAGCCCTAACTGGTACACAGCAAGCACAAGGACTAGGTCCTCCAACTTAAATGGGCCTAGCCCAAACAAGCACACACACAGAAAGAGAGTAAAGAGGAATAGGCCCTCTAAATTAAACGGGCCTAGCCCCATGGAAAATATGAAAAATAGCAGAGGACTAGGTCCTCTAACTTAAACAGACCTAGCTGTAAAGGCCAAGTCATAAAAAGACCAGAAACTTCAGTAGCAGGCAAAGTATCAAACAAACACTGCAAGCAAGATTTACATTTCAAAAAATTAGAAAAAAAAGGCCCCAATATAAACGCAGACCTACAGAAAATTAACCTGCATCAAAAACTAGCAAAAGACACTGCACACTATATATATATATATATATATATATATATATATATATATATATATATATATATATATATCTATATCTATATCTATCTATATATATATGTATATAGGTTTACAATCATAAATTCGAAAGTAAAAATAAATAATGTCTTTATTTTTGAATTTATGCATCGAAAATGAACATTTTCGAATAATAGTAAACTCGAAAAACAAGGGTGTATTGTCGAAAATGTAAACTGCGACATTTACACGATACACAACTCCCACCCTTCCCATAATCACCTACCTACCTAACCGAACACACAGTTATGCAGGGGCTGCGCCCTGCACCTGTGGAGGGCTGTGCCCCACCCCCAACTTAATATTAACTCGAGATCGCACTACAGTGAAGAAAGGGATGCATTTCCCTAACCGCACTGTACGCGATCCCTACCATGAAAGTTAGAATTGCGAATGCACAGTTCATTCGCAATGCAAACCTTCGCTCATGTCACCTGCCATAATATGAAGTATTCGAACATCTGATGTTCGAATCGTCATCGTCACAAATGCGTCGACATAATGATAGCAAACCATGTATATATCTATATTTTATATATATATCTATCTATACATATCTATATTACATATAAATATATATAAGCGAGAAAACGAGGTCTTAAAATGCGGACCTATGAAATATCAACTTAAACTACCACACAGGATACCAAACGGAGAACAACAAGAGCCAACAAGTTCTCAATAAACTAACTAATAAAAGGGCAAAAAAAAACCCAGGTCTAAACACTATCTAATAATGAGATAACTAGCTATAGAAACAGTAAAGTGATAATAAAGACAAAAAGTTTTAACTTAGCCACGGCCAAGCAAGAAGCACTTCTGAACTCGTAGATGCGGCAAATGAGATCTGGGGAATATATTAGTGCACTATGGGATACCTACCTAGCCATGAGCCAACTAAGAGACTTTGAGCTTTGTAATATGCCAAGTTGGAGCACAGGATCGGCTCTGAACACTTATGTAAGAATGAAGGCGAGATAAGACTACAGAACATAAATATTTAGAAAATGGAACATTTTTCCCCCCAAAGGGAACCTATCTGCCTAACAAAGGAACAGCAACAAGCCGAATGTTGATCCTCGAAAGCCTTGAAAAATCTTACTCTTTGGCACCAGTACAGCTCTGAAGGGCTTAGTACCCAAACTTGTCGTTTGGTCAGCTCAACTCTAGCTGCCCGATAGTTTGGGCATCTGGAAGTTGACCTGAAACTTTGGAAGCTGGTTGACTGTTGTATCCTAGGCAGGATAAAACCCATATTGCTAAGGCTACTGCAGCAGTGATCAGTATGATGAACATCAGACCATAAACAAGTCATTTCTTAAACAGAAGACCAAACCACAAAATATTTTGGCAAAACGCAAACTTAAGACACAAGAGTCTCTCAGACAATTTCCTAATGTGCTGCTCAAAATTTTCAAAAGGGAAGCCCCGTTGGTTGAAAAGGATAGAAAAAATCCATGACACCAGACAAACACCCTGTTGTCAGTGTGGAAGGGAATCATGCCTTGTAGATGTATCGTCGGAAGGCTGGGGGGGGGGTTCACTTTGTCCCCTTTAGTAATGCGTGCCAAGCCTAAACCCGACCATAACACTAACAGTTTCTCTTTACAGAGAGAGAGACTTCTGTAGCACTGAAACTATACAACACAGCTCGGACATACAAACACACACCAATATATATATTATATACATACATAGACACAGACACACATGCACATACACACAAGTATATATACATACATATGCATGTGTGTGTATATATAGATATATATATTTATACATATATATAGATATATATATTTATACATATATATATACACACATATACACACAGATACACACAAATATATATATATATATGATAGATATATATATATATATATATATATATATATATATAGATATACACACACATATATATATATATATATATATATATATATATATATATATATATATACAGATATATATACACACGCGCACACACACACACACACACACACACATTTATATATACACATACATATACATATCTCTATATACACACATACCTATGGGTCTACCTGATATTAATCGAATTTTCACAAACCGGAAAATTACATTCACAAGACGACTTTGCCAAAAACTTATGTGAAATAACACCCATACCACAGAAGTTCTATTCCAGAAAACTAACCACTTGGCCACCATGGTGAATGCTGCTCTTTACGCCACTATAGTGTGATCTCCTATTTGGTATATTTAGACATGGGGTTACAGGGGCTAAAGCCCCTCAACTCAGTAGGTTTGATTTTCTTTGCTTAGTTTTTTTCTTCTGTGGTGGCCAAGTTGTTATTTTCCAGAAGTGCATCTTCTGTGATCCGGCTGTTCGTTAAAATACGTTTCCAGCTAAGTTGTCTCGTGAATATAATCTTATGGTTAAGTGAGAATTCGATAACATGAAGAGGACCCATAAACGTGCGTGTGTGTGTCACACACACACACATCTATATATATATATATATATATATATATATATATATATATATATATATATATATATATATATATATATATATATTATACACACCGGTTTATATCACAAGACCGAACGCACACAATATCGAATTGCACTACATCGAACAGCAAACCTTGAAAGCAGAAAATTAAGAAAGCTCAGAATGTCAAGTGAAAACATGAACAGCAACACGGCCATCCGCTCACCCGTGCAACCTGACACCCATCACTAACAAATGGACACCATGCCTCCATAACTTACAAGCCTGCAGCCTGATCAGATGCCCTACAAACAACAAGTGCTCAACGTAAACAGCAATATAACGAACTGGCACATTAGCACATGTGCCAACGAACTGTAATGGAAAGTAAACAGCAACAGCTGAAGCCGGCACATATCCCACACTGGCATACTTGCACAAAACAAACCAACACTACAATCCCCACAATTCCCACACTACAATCCCCACACTATTCTATGCAGACACTATTTACAGTGACTAAACTATTTACAGTTGTCAGTACGCTGTACTACTGTAGCAGTCACCCTACAGTGTCAAGAGGGTAGCTATTGCATGTACGAACTCAACAGCAGTACACTCTGACCTGCAATGGATCACGTTCTCCAGCCTCTTCCGCCTTTCACTCTGCTTATATTCACTTGGAGATGAACAGCAACCTGACTGCATTAGTATCCGCATATTGTCCACCCCTGTTCTGTACCCTGACAAGGACATTTATGACAACAGGTATGTCGGCAATGCGTCTCCCTAGTAAGCACCGAAGACGCCTGTGCCATCCCTCCACATAATTCTGTGTCCTGGATAATGACAGTTCATTGAGGTCATGCACATTCCAGAATTCCACTGGAAACATCGGCGGGAATCGTTGTACACCTGCTGTCAGGGTCTGTTGCTTTCTGGAATGGCCTGTAATGTAGACTTCAACAAAGTACACCAGCAGCTCCTTTCCATCTGGGTGAAATGTCTCACTGATACATCTGAATGCCTCACCTACATCATCCACACTTAGGAATGCCAGGGCTGTGAGCCGTTTAACATCCAACTGTAGAGAAGCATCCTTCCCATACACACTTGCTAGGTCAAGGGACCGTACCTTTCTTTACATTGCCTGTGTGAAATGAAAGTAGCATCCTTTGCTGACCACGGCTGTAAAGTTATGCCAGACACTCTTTATTGCAGCCAACTCAAAGTATGTCCTGTACCCTATACTGTAACTGCACGGGAGACAATAGCTCAAAAAGACACTCCCACAGGAAGTTGTATGCCCTATACGACTTCTTCAACATGAGTGTGTACACTAGAGGTAAACATTTAGTGGACTCTGCAAAGCTCACCAAGCCATGGATGGTATATAACTGCCTACATAGCCTACCCTTTGTTAAGAATATACCGTCCATGACTCACATCTGTGCACTACACAGGTCACACAGATTCCCTTCTGTGCTAAACACTAGCACATGTGTATTTGTGTGGATGTCTGCTCTCCGTGCTTGGAGGAATGTGCCATGTTTCAGCGTACATGTGGTTGTGTCAACCACACCAAGAGTAGTAGCCACAACCTTGTATGTCAGCATCTTCCGTTGCTTAACCCTATTGATCTGCTGGAGCATGAACCTCCAGAATGGCAATGACGTTAGTGTACCTGCAGACGTACTACTGACATCATCCACCAGCAATGCTGGAGTGCCCGTACTGCACTTTGCACTCTCCTTTAGGCTATGACAATCCTGGTACTTCTCCACTTCAGCTACATTGGGGACATGCAGGTGACCAACTGTCTTCACTAGACATTCCCCGCCCACCTCAGTCTCCGTGATAGCCCTGCCCCTACATTTCAATGTAAACTTACTTTTACAGCACCAGTACATTTTCTTTCCATTGGATTTCTCTGCATTGTACAAATACCCATCCAACTCTAATATACCTGACCTCTTCTGGGACAGGACACATTCGAACAGTGACCCTAGAATTCATAGGTTCATAGGTTCATACTAGGCTATCTGCCCAAGGGCATTTATAAGCCTAGCCCATAGTTATGTGGCTTTCGCCACCCCTTTAGTTTGAATAAAAACTACGCCTATCATTTTTCTGAGCCTCTGTCAAGCAGTGATACTGAAGTAATCCCTGGAGTATATCTGCGATCTCCCATCCATTGGTCAAGATTCCTCTTGAACAAGGCCAGCGAGGTGCTCTGCCTCACATGTACCGGGATTTTGTTCCACAGCATAGGGAGTCTCTGGGTGATGAATCTGTCCCTCCAGCACGTTCTATTTATAACCGTGTCAAGGTTTAAGTCTCCCGCCCTTGTGGTTCTGAGGGATCTAGATTTTTTGACGTGAAGCATATTCATCAAATCTGGGTTTGACATGGCCTTATATGTCAGGCACAGGTCACCTCTGAGCAAGCGGTATGAGACTGAATAGAGCTGGAGTTCTTTCAGTCGGGCAGCATAAGACATATTTTTGAGACCCTTTATCTTTTTGGTGAGGAACTTTTGGGCCCTTACAAGCTGCAGCGGGTGTCTGGTCAGAAACAATCCGAACGGGGCATTGAACTCAATCATAGGTGAAATGAGTGATGAGTACAGGTGTTCGATGACCTCCCTTGATCTAGATGTGTATCCCTTCATGATCAGGTGGGCGATATAGAAGGTTTTCCTAACTACTTTAGCAACATGAGTGTCAAAAGAAAGGCTACTGTCAACTTGGGTCCCCAGATCCCTGATGGCTTTTTCTGTGCTCAGTGGATTGCCACCTATATGGTAGCTAGGGGTAACCTTGTTTTTCCCGAAGGGTATGACTATGCATTTTTGGCGTTTAACTTCAGGCCATGGCTCTGGCACCAGTTATCCGTTTCTGTGAGGCCCTTCTGGAGGATATCTGTGTCAGATGTGTTTTCGACTATGGCGCCCAGTTTGCAGTCATCTGCAAACTTTGTCAGCCATAACCCTCCTGTGTTTGCTTGTGCTTCAGAAAAGTAGATGCCGAACAAGAGTGGACCCAGGACTGAGCCCTGTGGGACACCACTTGTGACAGGCTTTGAGTCTGACATGGCTCCAGCAACTCTGACCCTGTGGGTTCTGTCACTTAGCCAGTTTGCAACCCATCTTGTGATGTATGGGTTTACATTCAAGCTGATGAGTTTTTCGATGATACCTGAGTGGGGTATTGTGTCGAAGGCCTTTGCCAGGTCGAGGTAGGTTGTATGGACTGCCTTTCCCTCATCAATGGCCTTGGTGACTGTCTCGAAAAAGTCAACCAAGTTTAAGAGGCAGGATCTGCCTTTGACAAAGCCAAACTGGGTTGGATCCAAAGTCTGCAAGTTCCCAATGTCTTTATTTATGAGTTCCATTATGATCCTCTCCATGGCTTTGCAGATAAGGCTTGTCAAGCTAATGGGGCGGTAATTTCCAGGGTCTGTGGAGGCACCGCCCTTATGAAGTGGGACCACAGTCGCGGCGCCACCCTTGGGCATTATCCTGAGGTGAGGCTAAGATTAAACAGCTGTCCTAACTGTGGGTTTAATTCCTCTGAGTTCATGAAGCCGGGGACACCATCCGGTCCCATGGATGCTGTGTTTTTTGCCTTAGTGAGGGCAGTGAATTGCACTACATTGAGCAGCAAACCTGGTTGGAAAGCAGAAAATTATGTGATGTATTCCGAGAGCGGTTGGGGAGATAGCATCAGCCATGTTGCTATTCAGTCAGAGCGTTGCGCACAGGGGGTGGACGTGGAATCCCTTCATTTATTCTTCCACAGTGTTGTATTTACTATTTCAACATTGCACTCTCATGGGGATATCTGCGACTGTATGCCTGCCTGATTTGTATGTCTTATTCCATGGGACTACGTTATTTTTTGTTATCCTGCAGACTGACAGTGCTTCAGGGGGCATTACTGTAATCAGTACACATTAACCACTGAAGTCAGGATGTGATGTGGTTCATAGAGGGCATTCTTCCTCTCATTCAGCATGTTTCACAGACGTAAGCACTCTGAAAGCCAACTATGCATGACAGTGGTTTCCGTGTTCGGAATACTGAGCTTTCATAATTTTCTGCTTTCCAACCAGGTTTGCTGCTCGATGTAGTGCAATTCGATATTGTGTGCATTCGATCTTATGATATAAACCCATATACACACATACAGATTATATATATATATATATATATATATATATATATAGATAGATATATATATATATATATATATATATATATACATATATATATACATACACACATATATAAATATCTCTCTATATAGAATATATATACATATATATATATATATATATATATATATATATATATACACACACACACACACATACATATATATACATACATATATATACACACACACGTATATATACACACATATACACACACACACACATACGTACAGAATATATATATATATATATATATATATATATATATATATATATATATATATATATATATATATATATATACACACGCACACACACACACACACACACACACACACACACACACACACACACACACACATATATATACATATAGGTTCACAGGTACTAGGCTATTGGCCCTAGGGCCTATATAAGCCTAGCCAAAAGGTACTTTGGCTTTCGTCATCCAAGAAAATTATTTTCCTGTGCCACTGTTGAGCAGAGCCACAGAAGTGATCCCCGGGGTGAATTTCCTATCTCCCATCCAATTATCAAGATTTTTCTTGAACAGTGCTAATGAGGAGCCTTGTTTGATATAGAGAGGTAGTTTGTTCCAGGAAACTATCCCTCCAGCATGTTCTATTTATTGTTGTGACCAGGTTTAGGTCCCTATAGTGTGTAGCACTGAGGGACTGGGATTTCTTTAGTTGAAGCATGTCCAACAGCTCGGGGTTTGACATAGCTTTGTATGTTAGGCAGAGACTGCCTCTGAGTAGGTGACAAGCGACAGAGTAAAGCTGGAGTTTTTGAGATGGTCTGCATAGGGCATTTGTTTGAGACCGGTAATCATCTTTCTGAGGTATTTCTGTGGCCTTTCCAGTTGTTGTTAATGTCTTGTGAGGTACAAACCAAAAAGGGAGTTGTACTCTATAATGTATCTAATGAGTGACAAGTACAGGGTAACAATGACCTCTTTTTTCCTGGATGAGAAACCTTTTGTGATGAGGTGTGCCACTTAGAAGGATTTCCTGACTACTGTGGTGATGTGATTATCAAAGGAGAGACTGCTGTCTACTTAAGTCCCAAGGTCTCTTATCACACTTTTGGTGTTAGACTACCACCTATGTGGAAGTTCAAGGGTACAGAGTTTTTACCAAAGGAGCTGATAATGCACCTTTTGGCACGGAGCTTGAGGCCATGGCTTTGACACCAAGCATCTGTCTCAGTGAGGTCCTTTTGCAGGTTGTCCACATTGTTAGGGGTTTCGATTATGGCTCCTAGTTTGCAGTCATCTGCAAACTTGGTTAGCCAAAGACCTTCTGTGTTAGCCTGCACTTCAGAGAAGTAAATACCAAACAGGAGAGGACCCAGGACTGAACCCTGTGGTACTCCACTTGGCACTGGTCTGAAGTCAGATTTGGAGTCTGCAACTTTCGCAGTATGGGTTCCGTCAGTGAGCCAGTTGGCAACCCATCTTGTGACATAGGAATTTATACTTAAGTTTAGTGAGTTTATAATTCCAGAGTGGGGAATGGTGTTGAAAGCCTTGGCAAGATCTAGATAGGCGAAGTGAACCACCTTACCCTCATCCATGGCTTTGTTGACTGCTTCAAAGAAGTCTATCAGGTTTAGGAGACATGATCTATTCTTTAACAAACCCGAACTGGGTGGGGTCCAGAGTTTGGAGATTACCAATGTCTTTGTTTATAAGTTCCATGATGACACGTTCTATGGCCTTGCAGACCAGGCTCATCAGGCTAATGGGGAGGTAGTTCCGGGGGTCCGTGGTGGCTAACCCTTTGTGGAGTGGGATAACCGTTGCTGTGCACTATTCAGTGGGCACAAAACCCGAGGTGAAGCTATGATTGAACATGGTACCTAGGTGGGGTGCCAGTTCACTCTGTAGTTAGTGTAGAACACAGCCTGGGATGTTGTCAGATCCCATGGATGTGGGGATCTCGGCTTTGGAGAGTTTGGTTTTTACCTGTACAGCCGTGACTACAGGAACTTTGCATTCTTCGGGTATAGAGATGGGCCCTTTATGGGGTGAGAAGGGGTAAAGTCAACACTGAAATTATCTTCCAGGATGTTGGCAATATCAGTTGGTTCTGTATATTTCATGCCATTGTGCTGTAACTCACAGCACATCTGAGTGTTGCCACCGAGATTCTTGACATAGCTATAGAATGCGTT